>NC_092204.1:95574225-95667613 GCF_043381705.1 Parasteatoda tepidariorum | reverse complement strand
TCTGCAATCGACATACCACCAGCAACTGCTTGCAAACATTGTTGCAGCTTTTCTAAAGTGTAATCACGGTAGTTTCTCGTTCCAGGTATTTTTTTATAACGTCTGACCATTTTTCTGTCGAAAAAAAAACGAAGGAAACTTTGCACAAAGTAGCCCCAAAGTGCATTTTTTTTCATTTTCCGTTTATTTGTTATTAATTTTAAAATTTTTTTAACGCTAACATGATATAATTGTTTATTAATATACAAATAAAAAATTTTGTATTTACGACAATTGTTTTATCAACGTCTTTGCATTTCACAGCTAAAGTTTCCACGCACACTTTTCGACATCCGACGTCCTCGGAAAGTTGTTGACATCGGATGAACGAAACACACACTTCAAAATTCGAAAAAATGTTTGTAGTAATAAAAGAGACTTCTATCTTCAAATTCCACACATTTTTAAGGTGAAATAAACATAATACTGAATAGCAGCACTTGAAAAATGCCAAATTTGAATTTGCACAAAGTAGCCCCGAATGACGGTAATTAAAGTAGTTCTTTCATACTGCGAATGCGCGAAAAAATGAAATTTGTTTCCTTTTCATTTTGTAGTAAATCGTATTTGGCCTCTAATAAGAAAGTCAGATTTGTATATCTTAAAAATTTGAAAAGCTTAAAGCACTTTTCTAAGTAGTTTTCGTACTTTTTAAAATAAAGCTCAAAATGATAAGGGGTTTTCACAAATTTCACTAATTCCACAAATTTCATTTGTGCTATTTAACTAGATTTATTGACAAATGACACCGATATTGTTATGAATAATCCCCCATTGAAGTATTTTTTCTTTCGCGTGTTTTTCGCATGTTCTAATATAATCACATTTTGTCACATGAGCGTTTATTGCAAGGTGTTGTCATTGGTTATTTAATTTTGTCTTATGACACAAAATAATATTTGTAGGAAACCCCTTATCTTTTAAAATATACAAAATCTACTTAGAAAATTGCTTGAAAATTTTGAATTTTTAAAATATACAAATAGGACTTTTTTCATTAATTGCCATATACTATTTACTGCAAAATTATAAAAAAAAATTTAATTTTTTTTCACGCATGAGCAGTATAAAAGAATTACTATAATTACTGATATATTGCATAGTTTTCAGCATTTTTATTTTCAAATTTTAAAGCAAAAATTTTGTAATTCAATTTAAAATGTTCTAAAAATTTTGTTTAATTTTATTGAATATTTTTAAAGGTATAGTAAAAAAACGTAAGGCAAAAAATTTGCATTTTATCAAAATGTCCAGATCTCGATGAGTATTTGCAAAAGTTAGTGCAATTATTGCATATAATAGCCAAAATAATTGCTGCAAGTTACAAATTTATTGCTACATTTTTGGCATAGGGTGCTCAAAAACATTACTTTTCGTTTGTAATTTATGATCGATTCTCAAAACTCTAAAATCTTTAAACTTCATTGATATGCGCGAGAAATCGCATGATCTAAACACTTCTGAAGTTATAAAAATTTACTTTTCAATTTTGTATTATTTACTACAATATGTGTGGTAATAAGAACTGAAATTTTGAAAACCGGAATTTCTAAAAAAATTAATTATTAACTTATATTTTAACTATGTAAAAAATTAACGTTTGAATCAATATAAATAAATACCTAACATTCTTGTTATTCTAAACACTGATTTCAGTTGGTCTTACAGATAAAGAAGGAGACTTTTTCAAAAAAACTGAGCTTAATGTATTTTTTCATTCATAAAATTTAAAGTAACTGAATATTGAAAATTAACGGTATTTTAAATATTTGAGAGCTTTTGTTTTAATTTCTGTTTTAATATTTATAAAATTAATTTGCGATTACTTTAATTTCTTATCTTCTTTCATCCCACCTATACATATTTTGTCACACATATTAACAACAGTTTCGATTACCGGTACCAATTTTTTTTTCAGTCTAGCGAATGCCTAAAGGGGCAAATAATTATCATAAAAAAGCTATCACTAGACTACGCTAAAACTCATAATTCGAAAAGAAATATCTTCCTTAAATATCCATTCAAGAACAAAGGTATCAGGTTTTTTAGCTGTACTTGCTATCTGTATTGAAATTCTTTTCGGTAAACGTATTGACCGGAACACGCTTTTTGAATAAGGACTGTAACAAACTCTAGACTGTAACAGACTTCTATAAAGTTTAAATTTTCTTTTATAGGGAAAAAGTTCTTGACCAATGCGAGGTGTCAAGCCGATGTCTAGAACAAGTGAAATGATAATTTGCTATCACAATCAAACTGACACATTTGTTGGAGATTTCTTTCAATTCCAAAGAGCGCTGATCTGTAAGGAAAAAAAAGATTTAAAAAAAACAGGAAACGTTTACAGTCGACTTTTTTTCAGTTGTAAATATATAAAAAAGATTTCAGCACATTCATGCCCTGTTGAATTGTCAAGTCGCTTGCTTCCGAACACGCCTACTAATGTGCCTATGTTTAGGTAAGAAAAAATGATAAAATAAAAATTAATTTATTTGCGATAAACCAGTTTATATTAACATCTAGGAATAATTGTATGAAATTTTTAGAACCGTTCACCTACTCGAAAAAAAAAATTGTAAAATGACCGTACTGTATGATTAATGATATTTCTGGTAATTAAAATATTCGATATGTAAACCATTCATTTGGTAATTTTTCCCTTCATATGGTAACGGTTTACCGGAAATTCATGTTTTCAAAATTATTGTTCGTATTACCACACATTTATTAAAAAATACAAAACTGAAAGATAAATTTAACCGAATTAATGGTTTTCATGCCATGCTAAAAGGTATCATGCTTAAATAACCTAATTGTGTGTACCACAATTACCAATTTTTTATTAATATAATAAAATGATATTTTTTATCGTTAATTTTACCGAATCGCTTCGGTAAAAATTACCGAATCTTTTGGTGTTCTCATAGAGCCAGAAACCTAGTGAATTTTACCAATTTCTGGTAGTTTTGACCATACTTTTTTCTCAATGTACTGATTGAGTAGAGGTTTTAAGATTCATTTCAAAAAGTTCCTTACCTCATAACTTTTGTACCACATTTGTAAACTTTTTCCGCCAAACATATTGTTGGATGCCGGGCAGCAATGTTTGAAACCAAAAGATTTAACAAATTGTAATACTAAAAACGCGAACTTGCAATACTAAAAATATGCATTTTTAGAATTAACATAATGCTTTTGCAACGCTAGAAATATACGGTTAAGACACTAAAAATATTTATTTGCAACACTAAAAATATTCATCTGCAACTCGTAAAACGGAAGTTCACACGTCCGATTATAAACACGTGTATATGATAGATCTTAAATAACGCGGTATAAAAATTTATTAAAAAATTAAAAACATCAATCTTTTAGAATAATAATTTCGTGATCTCACCTAATAAATTAGTACTCTTATTGAATAGGTTGAAACCTAATCCAAGTGTTAATCTTAAAAGAGAATGAAGAGTACTTAATAAATGTCAGAGTGTTTAAATAACAATAACGTTGCTGTAATTGGGGCAATTCATCAATAGAAACAATAGAATAGTATATTTTAATTATTTGTTAACCAAGGTGACATGAAATATACACAACCATATTAGAATTGATACAAAACTGATATCCCCTGGTTACAATTTTCTCTTAAATTATTGAACATCCGTACTTGTAGTCTAATATCCCGGGAGCTCTTGTTAGAGATAAACTTCAAAACTTTCTATAAAGCAACCATATATTCATTATATAACTTTTTTTTTATTTCGATTAGGTTATTTTTTTAAAAAAATCTAATTTAAAAAAATTTTTATGTTTAAAAAAATATTCAATGAATAAGAAAAAACCCGATTTAAAGTACTTAAGGGAAAAAAAGTTTTGGAAATAGATTCAATAGTTTCTGAGAAATAGACAGTAAAGTTGGTTATTTTTTAACATGGAGATGAGAGCAATCTGAATATAAAATATACCTAACCTAACAAAATATACCCAAATGAATTTAGGTTGTCTAAAACTTTTGAAAATGTTTTTAACGGTCTTCGATTACTTATAAAAGAAATCAAGAGCCAAAAATTGATTACAATTTAATAATAAAGATTTATAACTAAGCAATTCCACAAAAATGTGAATCTAGAACAAAAATTTTAATGTTAATACCGAATATCATGAATCATTAAAAAGCTTGGACTATCTAATTTGTAGTGTACCGAGTTTCATTTTAATAAATTGTTTTGATAAATTGTTTGAACTTTCAGAAATATAATTTAATAACTTCATATAACAATAACCAATCCTTTTTTCCAAAACCAATTTAAAACTTTAAAAAAATTGTCCGCGTGTTTCGCCATGTATATTGTTTCTTTCTGCAAGATTTAGAGAGAATAATTTTGTATTAGGATGTTACATTATTGCTTTATAAGTGTAACTGTATTTTCCACCTTAAACTCAGAAAGGATATTTAATATATATATATATATATATATGTATATATTCTAATATTGTATCAATATAGCCAAAGCAAAATATATCAATAAAATAGTATGTGTATTTTATAGTGTGTAGCGAGTTTTTTTGTATTTATTTATTCTTTTTCCCGAAAATCTTTACTCCCGTTACGTTTTCTTTATGTTATAATACTTATGTCTTTATTTGTGAATGAGGTTTGCAAAAATAATAAAAAAAAATCTTAATTTTAAGGAGAAAAAAAGTTAAAAATATTAGAAATAAAACTTTTTTATAAGGGAAAATATCAATACAAGGATATAAATGGTGACAATAATGTAATTATTTAATGATATAAATGGGATGAATATGAAGTTCACAGATGCAAATTTTTAACTTAAGTCCATTTCAACACATATTTAATTTTAAAAAATTAAATTGAAAAATTGATTTAAAATCACTCTAGACATGTTTTCATCACAATGAATATACACTTTTGGTACCTATGTCAAAAGTCGGGAAAAACTACAAATTAATGGAAGAAGATTAAAAAAAAGTTAATCGAAAAAAATGCGGAATTTAAATAAACAGAACCCTTTATTTTTCTTTATACTTCGAATGAAACGGAGATTCTATTATTCAAATCAAATCGTAAAAATTAAATCGCCTGAAATGAAATTGCTAAAAGATATTGCTTTAAAATTTAATCCAACAAAATAAAAAATTCTGATTTTCTTTTAATGATTTCGAATTTTTTCTGACATTGATAATGATTCGTCATACTTTTATAACATTTCTTTCTTTCCGACTTCTCAGTTCACGATACTTAATGTGCAGTTTTTATAATGTGGATTTCAAATTTAGATGACCATAAAAGGACCTGTTTGTCCCATAAGTCAATATTTTTATTTGATGAAAAAATTGTCTAGATTTTAATATGATCAGACTTAAATTTAGACATAATGAGACAGAAAAAAATTGCAATAAGTAAAATATTAATGTGAGGATGAATCAGTTTAATTTTTAAAATATGTTTAGCTGTTGTTTTCGTTTCATTGAAAAGCAATTTTTTTAAATATAGCGGTTTTAAAGATTGTTTACGGAAATCAACAAAAACAAGTCTTATTGAATGTTAAATCCTTTTTCACTTATTTTAGAGTTATAAATTTTATATTTTTGTAAATATTGTTGCAGCTGTGAGTTGCTAGCATCAGAGGAAAGTAAAGCATTACAAAACCAAATATGATTTCCAAGTACATATGCATTAAAGAAAAACAAACAACCAAAATGCTTCTTTTACAGAAAGTATTTGAAAAGCAAACTCAATTTTATTTGTAGAATGTCAAGTCTTTTTAAGTACGCTTTCGGGTATTTTTACCCGTTCCTTCTTCAATCGACTGCCCTTACACGAATGCACTTAGGAATAGTTCCATGGACAGGTGAATGCATGTTTTAAAATAGTTTGAACTCGGAAATATTTTTTAACCAAGGGAATTTAATATAAAAACTAAAGAAATGGGTAATAAAAGGGAACGCAAAATTCTACATAAAATTTACAAGCTATTTTTGGTTTATTTTCCCCACTGGAATCATAGTAGAAAATTTCAAAACATCAACTATCAGTTTGCTATGCACCAGGCAGATTGGAAAAGTTTTTAAACTTAATTAACCTGCCTCATGCAATTTTAGAGTTATTATATAACAGGGATGGCGAACCAATGGCACGCGTGCCATTTATGGCACGAGATACAATATTTTGGGCACGCCGCCGATCACAATTGTTATTACACAAATGTTATTACACTATGAAGCATATGTAACAGCTAAATTAAAATTTAAAAAAATAAACAAAATAATAAGCAATTATTAATAAAAAAATGAACTATTAATGCTAAATAAACAATTAATAACCATAAAAAACAAGCTAACAATAAATAACTAGCAAAAAAAAAAAAAATAACAGTCCTGCTTAAACTAACACTTTACAACCTAATATAAGTTATTTGTCATCTAATCTGAAACAACAGAAGTCACACTGATGTTACTTTATGTTGTTTTAAGACATGGCAAAATGCATTTTTTTTTCAATGTAAATAAAGAGTTTTGAGTTGATAGTATTTAGTATTATTATTTTCCCAATAATCACGAAGTCAAAATTATTTGACGGCACGTCTATGACCTCATTAAACAATTTTTTAGAAACATTGGCACGTTGGTGTATAAAAGTTCGCCACCCCTGTTATATAAAATCAGTTCATATGCATTCAGGCAAAATAACGAAATGAACAGAGGTTCAATCAAAATATGAAATTGATTTAAACAAATTTTAAGATAAACACTTTTAAATAATAAGTCAAAATGGAATAGCACTAAAAGCAGCAAAAACCAAATTTGTCTTACGTAAACAATTTAAATAAAGAACAAAACAAAATCAACAAAAAAGTTGTGATCGCCCTATTACGATCACTGGTTACCTATTGGTCAAATGCTTTTTCTTTTTGGATTGACTCCGTTGAACGCCACAACATTTCAAATCAAGGGTTGCAAAAACTGTTTCAATTGGTGCTTGTCGTCAGATTGATTTTCATATCCTGCCTCTGTACGTGTTTCATGACGTCACAAAATACCCTTCCCTCTTCAACATTCATATTTATATTAAAATATCCGTCAAGCCAGTAATTATACGTTAATAACAGAAAGAATATAAAAATACGTTAAATTATTATCATGTAAATACATTATAAATGCCTGTTAGTGAAAATAAAAATAAAAACAGCAGCGGTCGCTGACAACGCATGCGTACTTTTTACTATTACTCTTGAACACAGTTGAAAAGTGCGTGGACGCCATCAAATCCGAACCAAGACCCATTTGGCCATTGGGTAAAAAGTAAAGAACCAAAAACAAGAAAAAAGAAATTTTAAAGATATGTATGTTAGCAAAAACAGCACTTTATCAGGAGTCACACTGTCTGCTAACGCACTGGAGTCTTTCTGCAGAAAGAAGAAATTTTTTCTAGTGGTTAGAGAAATAAAAAATTGCAAAAATAGCAATAAAACAGGTATTTCTTAAATATCGAAAGCAAATAAAACCACGTCAGTCACACTCATATAGCTTTAATTAGGTATATGGATGATCAAGAACATTTAAATCAAATTGATTATACAAAAATGAAATATCAAAACATCAATCTTGCTACCACATAAAAAATATAATCTTCTGGAAGAATTAACCCTAGCAGCAGAAGACCTTGGACCCTTATTGGACCAATATTCACGAATGTTGGCTCAACAAGAGTTCAATAGTCCGATATTGGCCCTATATAGAATCATCCGATTCACCCAGTAGTTTATAGTCACTTTAGCTGCAATATCAACAATACAGATAAGTGTCATTCTATAAGCAATATTAAAAAAACTGGTCATCCTAATATTAGTGCATGTTCTTATAGTACCCATATTGAACATATTGTTACTAGAGCTGAATTATAATTTTCGACAAGGAATTGTCCAGAAATGTACCAATATTAGCTCCATGAAGGCCGATATTGGTCCCTTGGAGCATGTTCATATAGTACCCATATTGAGCTAATTTTGAGACCAGTTGGATGGACCTGTTGCTATGGAAGAAAAGTTGGCAGCTATGTTATTTATAAGTGATACATCTTTAGAGCCGCTGCTGACGCTATGTTATTATATGTAAGGATAATTGAAGACGTTCATTTATGATTCGGTCAAATTAGGAATTTCATTCAGCAACACGAGAATTTCAGCCCTCGCAAAAATATAAGTTCGCCGCGGCAATGGGTACTGCACTCGCGCATTCCAATCACATAATTTTTTTCGTAAGGTAATAAAAACTTTGCAGCATGATACTTTACAAAATTATATCTACTGGTATTTTACAAATAAATCTATTGGTGATTTACAAAATTAGACTCGATAATTCGTATCATTCATATATTTAATGGTTTTTTGACTGATTTAAAATATCGTGTTAAAAAAATATTTACCCAGACAAAATACTGTAAAACCTCTCGGAAGCGACCACTCTCCGTTCCACAGTTGGTCGTACTTAGGTTACCTCCATTGACTTTAAAATTGTTAACAGAGGTACATGATTTTTCGCTAAAGATTTTAATTTTAGTCAGTGTCATTTTCTTGGTGCCGATTTGGCGCCATGTCCTGTTGCCACTTGTGTTGGTGCCATCGGATCTATTAATAAAATTTAGCGCTCATAAAAATAGTATACAACTTGTATAACTATGTAAAACAAATTTACCAATTATGAATGTTAAGGCTATTTTAAATAAATAAACACTTATGCTTTCTGTTTAAGTTTGTACATCACAAAAATTAGTTAGCTTTAAATAGGAGAAGAGGTTTCATTGTTTCAGATGCTTGTTTTTTCTAAAATAACGTTTTACCCATTGGCACCATGGGTGTTGTTTTGGGTTTAATGGCGTGCGCACTTTATTTGGATGTCATCACACGTTTCAATTGTGTTCAAGAGTGATAGTAAACAGTGACTATGCCTCGTCATTGCATGCGTTGTTATGGCAACCGCTGCTGTTTGCAGATTTTTTTAGAGTTCTTTTTTTCACTTTTAATTTTGTTATGCATTAAGTTGGCCATCTTTGAGATATGGGACCAGAGAGCTCCTATAAATGCTTCTCGAGTTGTGAATGAAAGAGAATTTCATCATTTGAACGATATTTTTGTTTTTATTGTTTTAATTGAGAATTAGAAATTCTAACCTACAGTTTAAACTGGATCGTTTTCAATAATAATTCAGGTGAATTTATAATTATTTTTATTTTTACTAGCGCATTTTTAAGGCGTTTCCATTTAAGTATTTAATTTAAAGTATTTATGTGTTTTTTTATGATAAACTAATTCATAATTACTGTCATGGCTGGCTGATTAATATTTAAAAATATATAAATATATGAAAAAAATGCAGCCCTTCGGACGGCAGGAACACAGCCGTGGTGGCTCAGGTGATAGAGCGCTCACCTCCCAATGAGGAGCACCGGGCTCAAATCTTAACGATGTCTGGTCGATACGAATTCAGAACACGGCTCTCAACAACCACAGCGAACTTAGTGGTAAATGGATCATATTTCAAAGTCCTTTTGCCGTCATGCTAACTGTGGGAGGTTTTCGTGATTTTCCTCTCCATGTAACGCAAATACGGGTTTGTACCATCAAAAAGACTTCCAAGAAGGTAAATTTTCCCCAATGTTTGATTAAGGAGTCTTGTCTTCTGGATTGGGTTCAAAATTACAAGTCTACGGTGTTGAACATTGGTAGTCGTAAGCCCAAAATTGTGTCGGCTATTCAACAACGGTTATAAAATAAAATAAAACAATTGATGCAGATTTTAGAACACTTGACTTAATATGTTGTGGACTTGATATGTTTCACTGTATGTCGATAAAGCACTACGCGAATATAGTCTGTGAGAGGGGGGAACGTCGCACTTTTTTATTTTAAGCAAACTTGTGATTTTTTTGTGCTAAAAATATTCATTTACGTTGATTTAAATATTTATCTAATTAATCTAAAGGTCTGGTTTCTTAGGACAAGCGCCTTATCTGGGCGTCAGCGGGACGTCAACGTCACGCTGACGCCAACAAAATACTGGTTTGTTAGCTCAAGGCCTGGTTTCTTAGAACTATCGCCTTATCTGGGCGTCAGCGGAAAGTTGACGAAGATCTGACGCCAAAAAAATACTTTTTTGTTAGCTCAGCGTGAGCAGTCGGTCCAACGCAGACATTATCTCTCATTGCGCATGCGTTAATAACGTAAACAAATATTTATTTTGAATTTGTATTGATTTTGTTATTGTCGACCAGTGTTTTAGAGAACAAATAATGACTTTGTCCAAGAAAAAACACATTATAGCTGAGCTAAATGAAGAGTGCTATGTTTAATGAAGAAGCTATGTTTAATGTCAAAATCAAAATCTTGGCTGATTTCAATGTGCTGTTGGATGTTGTCCGCCATTGCTTCTGTGGTTAACGTCACGTTGTAATCCAACTGCAGTTGAGTTGGACGGCAATTGTAGTTCAAGATGAGCGTTCGATGACGTATACTATCAAACTCACAAATGGACCAATCAGAGGTTAGCGCTGATTTCCAGCTGACGGCGTCCTGTCCTAAGAAACCAGGCCTTAAGAAGTCACACCAGACTGCAATACAGTAATATAGTTTTTTTTTAAATATGCGTGCAACATTTAGTACTAATCTAATTGAATAAATCGAAAAAAGATAGCCTTCCAAAGAAATGAATGTAATAATTAATATTTAATTAAAATAAAGTGAAATTAAAGAAGTCTTAATTAAAAAATAAACAGAGCGCTTTGGCATAATAAACCAGGAAACCAGATTACAACGCACAGAAAAATAATTTCTTTGTATCCAAATTCACTTTTCTAGCACTTAAGTAGTTATAATTTATTCTTAAGTCTACGAATACAAACACACATCAAGAACAAAGGACCGTAGAAGAAAAAAAAAAGATACAACTTAGAAGGAGCCATTCTGCTGGGAGTGTAGGGAAAAAAACCATTGAACAAAAGAACGAGAGAAAAAAAAAACATTTACAAGCGCAGACTGTAAATATATAAATCAGATTTTATGGCTTGCAACGGAAGGAAAAATAAATAAAAGTGGAAAAATTTCTCTGTTGGAAAAATCGTCCAGACGCAGCCATTAGAAACGATGACCTTGAAAAGTTTAAACAACTCTACTGCTATACATCTACAAAATGCTGGGTTGTTCGAATTCGCCATTTTTTTACTTCCAACACTGCTTATTCACGCGAGGAGACTTCTGGGACTAAATTGCACTTTTGTGCTTCTGTTTCTTTTTCATCGGTTACACTATTATAAGTTTTTCCTTATTTTATTTTTTCGTTTTTTAGGGAGACGGTGTTATTCCCATATTCAGTTTTTTCCCCGCTAGTGTTGACTTTGAATTCAGTCTTCGACGAATCTCGGTTTTAGTTATCTTGAACCCCTCAAATTAAAAGCCCAAGATAAATAATGCCTTTTCAATCTTTGACAAAACACGTGTTAAGTTAAGAGGTTAAAGCCGATATTGATTTTAGATGAATGGAAGAAAATTAAAATTAATTATCTTCGCAAAGGTGGTCAAATAGTTTTATTCTTTTTCATTTCTTTAGTTTTTTTCTTCATTGTTTTAATAACGTCACACAGAATGCTTAAAATTTAATCATGATTTTTCAGGGAGAGACCATTAGACAATGTCAACCCTCATCGATTAAAAGCTACCTCAAGATTGATTTAAGATAACATATGTTATATACTAGTGAATTGATGTTTAATAATCATACAGGTTGTTAGGCCACAAAACTCCCCCACCAGAATTTTATCAGGGATAGAATTCGATGAACGGATACCACTAGTTGCTGTACATGTAAAAGTCCGGCAGAGCTGGATTAAGGTCACCGGGTTTTGAGCTTTAGCCATAAGAGTTGAATTAGGTATATGGTTGTGTGTGTGGTATCTCCTGTTTTGCTATTAACAGTCGAGTGTCTGCAGGATCCCGTTGTGTATAAATGAGACTGAGAAGCATCAGAGGGAGGAGGACGATTACGCAGTTACAAATAGCAAGACAACTGTTCATTGTGGACCATTCATCGAAGTAGACGTGTTCACGGCCTCCAGTCACCAATGTAGGGTAAACCCATTACACAATGCCAGCCGTCATCTATCATAAGGTACCTCAAGATTAATTCAAGTTAACATGTCTTAAGCTTAGTTATTAACTTATTAACATGTCTTATATACTAGTGAATTGATGTTTAATAATGGTAGTGGCAGTTACGCCACAATTTCATTTTTAAAAACATAGAATTAATTAAGTCAAATTACGTAATAATAAATTTATCTTTTAAATTAAGAAGTACTTTTAAATACTCTAACGATTACAGCTCCCCATCAAGAGTTTCCATATTTAACGTAACCAGAGAGCTACGACAAATGGATAAAATTCTTAAGACCAAAATTAACCGGAAAGAAACCAACGAAA
The DNA here is from genome assembly GCF_043381705.1 of Parasteatoda tepidariorum. Taxonomy (NCBI): domain Eukaryota; kingdom Metazoa; phylum Arthropoda; class Arachnida; order Araneae; family Theridiidae; genus Parasteatoda; species Parasteatoda tepidariorum. The sequence continues at coordinate 95,655,080 of NC_092204.1, read as the reverse complement.
CAAACATTTCCTAGAGGCTTAAGAAGTAATCCGTAAAATAAAATTATTTGGTAAATTCTTAAAACTATTGGTGGATTACTCAGATTTCATGCTTTTAAAATAAATATTGACAATTCGAAGCGACTCTGACACCCAAAAATAATGGTAAATAACTATATATTTTGGGAAAAAGATAGCTTTTAAAAACTGTGACATCTCTACTGGGACATTTTATGAAGCTCCCAATGATATTGTATGCCAAATAGTTTATATTCTCATAAAATATTGGATTTCTCTATAAGAAGTTATTTCAGTAGAACGCTTTGCAAACTAACTAAAAATAAAGTTAATAAAAATAAAAATTTTGTAGCTGATTATTGCAATTAATTTAATGACAAATTTAATTATTATTTATTTTTATTTTCAATATGCTTTCTTAAATGAAAAGATATATAAATACTTTTATATTTGAATAAAATAAAATATATGAGAAAAAAAATTTAATCTAAGGGCCCCAAAAATTTGAATGTCCTAGGGCTCCGTGTACGCTTAATACCGGCCCTGGGTGTAGCACACTAGTACTAATTATTCTTAAAAAGAAACTATACTTTAAAATGTCACAGAAAATAAGCTTTCGAACTATAAAATATTCCAGATTGACAACCAGATATTCCAGAAACGATTCAACTCTAAAAATAGAGTCAATAATAGCTGTTAACATCGAGATTTCTGAGACATTTTACTAGATCATATCAAATATCGTAAGTCTTCTCAGAAAGTTACTTTCTCAACTAACGTTCTTAGAAAGTAGCTAAAATTTGAAACCTTAATTTCGAAAAGCTTTTTAAAATATTATTTTCAATGCATTGATAGGTTATTTCTTAACATTATTTTCTATTTAATAGTATATAATCTAAGGAAGCATTATGATATTGAGTGCTGTACTAGAGACAATTTCTCAAAACATTACTATTGTTAAGACACTTACTGTATATAGTTACGAAATGCATATAATTGCGCATCTTAATTAAAAACCTTTTAAGGTTTCCAGTAAAAGAGCCGCCCCGAATCCTTTGAAAGAGCGCTTAGTAATTAAATGGGTTGCTCTAAACGCAAATGTAAATATTTTAGGCTACCAAGTTTCTGGTTTATTCAAAGATATGCAATTATAACGGCCGTATTAAATTGTTATATAAACCGTTGGAGGTTTTTGATAAACGATATTTTTCATATTCAGTGTGTTAATAAAACACATGTTTTGATGTATTAGTGTTTTTATTATAAGATTGGTAGAACTCCGACCCACCCCAGGGGGTATACGGAGATAAAAAGTTAAATTATTACATTAAAAAATTAAGCTAAAAACGAAAAATAAAGTAAAATTTTACCAAATGACAGTGGTGATCAGTTGAAAGTGAATTAACTAAGAATTTTGACAATTAAAAACATGTTTTAAAAGCAATGACAGCTAAAAGCGCCGATGCAAATGTCGAGAATTAAATGATTATAATAATAAGGAAACAAACGATGAAAATAAAATATCAAAACTAAAATCAATGAGAGCGAAAGGTCCTAAGTGTAAATGTCTAAAAGTAAAAGTATGAATAGAAGTCGGTGTGAAGTCTAAAATCACAAGTAGATAAAATTTAAAAATGTAAGGCTAAAAGTTGATCAGTATAAAATAACGATGACATGTTTTATTGTTGATTCATGACTGGGGTCAGTTGATCTGGGGCTAAAATGTCCTCGAGGGTTTGTTTTATAATTTGAATCGCCAATATAGCAAGGAATTGGTGTTCCTCTTCGTAGTTATTCGTGTGGGATCCACGAAGTGCCTGGAATCTTGGACAGTGCTTAATTAGATGTTTAATGTCTTGTCTCACTCCACAGTAATTGCATGAAGCTGATTTCCTAAAATATTTTTGTTGATAGGACCCGAACACTCCGTGGCCAGGAGGAACTGGTTTAAGTAAAAATTGGCCGTGTTTTTATTATAAAAATAAATGAATGCCTTATATTTTTGAAGAAAACTTTTAAGTTACCGAAGTAGAAAAATGAAATTTAACGTATTATTTAAAATGCGTAAAGTACATAAAACAAGAGAAAATAACGTTAATTGTGGATAGAGTAATAGAAAAAATAGAATTCAACGTACATGCAGAAAAATAAAAAACAACATTCTACGCAGCTGCAAGAATATAAACACTTTAAACATACGTTAAGTTTCTGAAAAACTACATTCAACGCACATAAAGTAATAGAAAAATAGTGCTCAACATACTTAAGGGTAGGTAGTTACTTTATTTGAGCTATTGGCGACTGTCTGGGAACCATCCCTGAGGATGATTCGAAGACGTGCCATTGCAATTACGATCCTCTGCAGAGGGGGATGGCTCCTCTGCTGTGGTAGTGTTGTTACCAGTTTAACGAGAACCGATACCGAGCACAGCGGTCCCTACTCAGGCCGATCAAAGTGGTCACCCACCCGCTTACTGACAGTGATGCTTGACTTCGGTGTTCTACTGGGAAACGTGTCTTTACGATCAGTCCACTGCGGGACTTAACTTACCTGAAACCAAATGTATCTTAACGTTTAACACTTGTGCTTAGCGCTTAGACAGTTGTGCAGCAGTTCCATATTGAAATTATTAAAAATAAAATTGTACAGAAAGTTTAGTATATTTTAGGTAACATTTTGCAAACTTGAAAAATTTTGAATTTCAGAACATGGCGTCTAAGAGTGAGTAAATACACTTTATTAGAAAAGAAACATTTTATAAACAGTTTTCTAATGTTCTTGTGAATTTTATGTACATTCGAAAGATATTTGCTTAGATTCAAGGTGATCCAGGGCTAAAGAGAAGAAAGAAGGGCTAGTTCATTCCTCCCTTAGAGCTGAAGCTACGATTTCTCTCCTCGTGACCTCACGCTGCACACAGATCTCTGAGATCGAAAGCAAAGACATATGAAAACTATGCATCATTCTCTCTGTAAAAATAAGTTCAACTTTTTCTTAATATTAGTTTTCAAACTTATTACAATTAACACATTTACGTTCAAAAACGTAAAAAAGTGAAAAGTTTTCTTGGCCATAATATTAAATTAAATACCATTTTAAACTAATAAAAATATTTTACTAGTTGTTGTAAATGACGCTATAAATACTTTATTTTAAAATTTTCGGTTTTAATTCTCATTATTATAAAAATTAAAGCATCTATGAACACTTTTTTAGCTACATATTGTTCGATAACAATAATTTGTAAAGTTGGGTTAAATTTAGAATCTGGATTTTAAAATATGCTGTTAATGACAATTTGTTTATACTTAATCATCAGGAAACAACCTTAAACGTTAATTTCTAAAACTAAATAATAATTTAGGTTCATAATAATATTACAAACTTAAAAACTGTTTATAGATATTTAAATTTAAAAGAATATAATTAAGAAACTCATAAATATTTAGAATAACTACATTAAAAACTATGTTATGAAATTAGGAGAATTTTAACCATTAATTATTTATACTTTTTAGTTAAGTTCTCATTTTCTTTGATTTTATCCATTTTTTAAATTTTTCGCTTTTTGAAGTAACAGGGTGGTTTCAATTTAGATGGCGAATTCTTATAAAAGTTCTGAAACGAATCACGAACTAACATTTTGCTTTTATTCAATCTTTCTTGCCGAGAAGAAATTGTCTGTATTAGAAAAAAATTTACTCTTGGTGGTAGATTTTGTAGTAGATAAACGTAGTAGATTTTCAAATCCTTCTAATCGGCAATCCAAGAAAACGATTTCTCATATCATCTTCATAATCTTCTTTCAAGAAATGTTTACTGCATATTCGTGCATATTTTATATTAACTTGGTCATTTCGTTTGCAAAGTTAAAGCCATTCTTTACATAGCTGTTCATTTACTTTAGGGAACACGTGGAAAATTATATTTATTTCCTTTTGCGTTTCTATCAGAATTTTTGTAAGTTGCAATCGCACAAACTGGCATTTCGTTAATAATTTTAAATTTCTTTAATTCACTACAAAAAACTGAGGAAAATCATTATAGAAAACAACGAATGTTTTGGAATATGTCACAAAAAGGAATGCTCCAATATTAGGTAGAGCTAGTTAGGCCGGACTTCCCCGTTCTTGAAGTAAAAGTTCAAGCTTTGCGCCGCCGTGACGTCACAGGCGAAAATCGGAGGTTTGGCGAGGCGAGAGATTCTTCAAAGGAGTGAATTAACCTTTCTATTCTCTCTTCACTGGCTTAGATCGGTGAAGCTATGGCGGACAATAATTCTTATCACAAATTTTAATGATTTTTGATTTTTTTCTAACTAAACTTTTAATCATTTAAAAGAAAAATTCCCATTATGCTTCTATTATTAGGAGTTAGTGCAAAATAAGTATAAAAAAAATTGCATCTTTGGTTAATCTTATCCTGAGACCCATACTTTGAATAAGGGTAGAAAATGTGACTCTTAATATGAAATAGGTAGCTTAGAAGAAAGTCAACTCATAAATGCGATGAAAAATATTTATTTTAAAATTCAATTAATTAAACTCAGTTATTATTTTATAATTATTTTTAATTGATACCTAAACTAACGAGGAACTTCAATGTTTAGCTTCTTTTTTTACACATTGTAAAATAGTTTTATAGTGTAATTCTTAAAATTTTAGTCATGAAAAAAACCTCAATTGCTTAAAATAATAAAAATTGCCATAAAACTGTCCAAAAGTTTATTTGAATCAAATTTATATCTGTCTTCATAATTTTTCATTCCGATCAAAATCTCTGATCAACGTGAGTTAAACCAATAACGTTTCCACACTAATGGACTCCCCTCCCTTTTCTCTGACGATCCCTGGAAGATTGTTATGCAATCTTATATGATTTGATTTGAAAACTAATACCTCTTTAAAAATAATTCCTCTTTAAAAATTTAAATTTTCAATCAATAATAAGTTATTTTATATTTTATAACCGTCGTTAAACTGCCGATCCAATTTTGAGTTAACGATTACCAATGTTCAACTCCATAGCCTTGTAATTTTGAACCCAATCGAGAAGGAGCTCCTGAATCAAGTATTAGGAGAAATTTACCTTCGTGGAGGACTTTTTGATGGAACTAACCGGCATTTGCATTACATGGAGAGGAAAACCACGAACACCCACGTTCAGCTTCACGGCAAAGGGACCCAAACCTATCATTCGTTTGCCACTGAGGATATTTTACGTCAGCACTGTAGTCGATGCGAGCAGAGTGCGAAATTCGCATCGATCAGTCATTGCTGGGATTCGAACTCGGTTTACCTCATCGCGATCAAATACGGCTCAATAAAAAATATTGAACTAAAAAAAAATTAAGTTGAAATAAATTACATGGAATCGAAACACTTGCAGAAATAATAATTATGCTTTCTTTAGATGTCCACACGAGAAAAGAATTTTCAGTCAAAATTTTATAAGTTTGTATGTTTACAATTTCATGCTATGTATATTACAATTTCATGCTATAATTACTTGTTGCCAGCTCTAAAAAGAAATGAAATTTTTTTTTTCGTAGTGTAAGAGAAATCTATAAAAAGATAGACAATCGCTTTATAAACGCATATAAACTGAAAAAAAAACATAAAATAATATTTTAAAATGAAATTATATCAAATGTCCTCTACCAAAATTATACTAAATATTTTACCTCTGGATCTTAGGAGGCAATGTTTTAATCATTGTGAAGAAGATTTAAACGAAGTTTAATTAAATAAATAAAATGGGTAAAATTTTACCCAAAAACAGAATCTTCTTTCCTTTTAGTGTATAGTTCTGAATAAATAAAGTGATCAGAAATATTTATCTTCAATTTGTTCAAACTTATTAAATGATGTTATCCCTCTTAGGAGTTCAACAACCTGAATATTTCCAAAAACAACTCTCCTTTTCTATACTTTCTGAAATCTTATAGTGTATAAAATAATTGAGTAAAAAGATTTTTAGAAGCCTAACATATGTGAAGAATACAGTTGTTACGAATCTAACTTCGAATGAAATTATAGTTATAAGTCGTAAACTGAAGGGTAAAAATACAATTGTCAAAGTTACACCCGCATATTTTCCAATTTGCCAGAATTAATTGAATACTATCCAGTATTTTCGAATCAGCTTAATACTTTTTGTATTAATTGCAATTAGCACATTTGCGTCTAGGATAATAAAAATGTATCTTTCATTGCACAGTTGTATTGATTTATATTGATTTATTTCATATTGTTAACAAATAACTCATGTAAATATATTTAGACTAAGCAGAAAATACATCATTCATATCTCAATTAAATTGATTCACTATATTTCTCCATATAGTGCGCTGGCATAATGAAAAGTTAATTGGAATAAGTATAAGTAAATTTAGATCATTGAGTAAATTTTTATACTAAATTTAATTTGCCTTAAAGCACACGAACTTTTTGTAATAATTTGAAAATTAGAAGGCTGGATATTGAAGTGTTTTTCTTTAGACTCGCACATTGCAAAACGAAGAGGCGACATTTGCAAAAGCCAGAATTTTCAATCAGACCTATGGCACATAGGAATGAACTCTCCTAAATATGATGCACCAGCACTTACAGTTTTTAAGTTAAAATGAAAAAAAATTGTGGCAGCCGGATTATCTGCATCAACAATTTTTAAGTGAGGATAAAACGATATTTTTTTTGTTACGAATAGCTACTAAAGAACTTGCAGTTTTCTCAGTCTACAGACTTTTGCAGAAATTGTGCTCTTCTTTCTTTTTTTTAAAACCACCTTTCTGAGCCATGATGGCTCAGAGGATAGAACGTTCGTCTTCCAATGAGGTGAAACCGGGTCTGAATCCCAGCAATGGCTGGTCGGTGCGAATTTCACACCTGGCTCGCACCGACCACAGTGCTGACGTGAAATATCCTCGGTAGTAGACGGATCATGGGTTAGAGTCACCTTGCCATCAGGTTAACCGTGTGAGGTTTTCCTCTCCATATAATGCAAATGCGGGTTAGTTCCATCAAAAGTTCCTCCACGAAGGCAAATTTCCTTCAGTATTTGATCCAAGAATTTCCTTGTCCTCTAGATTAGGTTACAAGCCTACTGAGTTGAACATTAGTTGTCGTAAACCCGAAATTGGGTCGACTATTCAACGACGGTTGAAAAAAAAAGAAAACAAAATCAACCTTACTACGAAAAATACAGCAGAAAATTGTTTATAGCAAATATTTTCACAAAATATGCAATTAGTGCTTTTTAATCTTTTTTCTTTAAAAAATATAGTTTAAATTTACAGTTTCATTATATTCAAAGTCACGAGAAAATCCTTTTATCATTTAATTTTTTGACGCACGAAATGGACCATTAGAGGCTGCGTTATGTAATTATTTGAGGACTTAGATATTGTTTATTTCTGATCATAAGCCTGAGTATATCATCTTAAGGTATTTAAGATCTTTAAAATTTTAACTTCAAACAAAAGAAAACAAAAATGATAGTGAAAATTCTAGAATGGCCTATATCAAGAAGTTTAGAATAGAAAAGCTTTTAACTTTGAAATGTTAGAAATCTTTGAGCAAACTCTTTTATATATATATACTTTACGATATAAACTTTTTTGAACTTATCGAATATTATTGGAGAAGTACTGACAAATTACGACATCTCAACTGTTGTTATCGACAGTTGTCTTTCTATATGTCGAAATTTCACTCCGACATTTACAGTTTAAGTTACAAGAACTAGTTTATGTTAGCGAAAATCTTATCCGTTGTCGCACTCTGTTACAGAAATTTATGGAAGCCGATTATTTTCTTAAAGACAAACATCAGATAAATTTATAACAAAAAATAATTTTAAAATATTTTCTTTCGAAATATTTTTTGAATAATTTAATTAAATTTTCATTTATATCAAACATATAATTGAAACTATCCATTAAGATTTATTTCTAACATTTCAAGGCAGTTTTTAAAAGCTTAACTTGTAAGTTCTAACAATGATTTAATTTAATTCACTTTAATTTTTTTCAGTGTTATCTAGAGACAAAGATATTTAATTAATAACAATATAAATTAATTCAAAAATTTCCTATAAATGCTTTAAAATAGTTTTTCGAACCAAAGTGGCCAATTTCGGGCATTCATGATGATAACTGAAATGAAAAACCGAAATAAATTTTTTTTCATACAGGTAAATTATAAAGTTTAAATAGAACAGTCATTTGATAATATCCTTAATAAATATAAGACATGTATAAGTTATATTTTTCTGTGTTAAAAATTTTGAGAAAAATCAATTTTGTGTTTGGTGTATGTCCAAAAAGCAACGTCAGAAAGAACACTTTATTTTAACAGAAAACAGATTAAATAAGTACTTTAAACTTATATATCCGACTTCAGATTATTTTTTTTAAGTATTTCTGGATTTTTTAAAGTTTTTATAAAATATTTCAGAAACAAAATTTTAGTTCCTTACACGTGAAATATAAGACTGTCCAAAAAATGTAGCTCACGCAAAGCCGATAATTTCCCCCATAATTTTATCGGAAAATTTATAGTGTTAATTTCAGTTTCATAGAAAAATATATTACACAAGTACTGGATACTAATTGCGTATAACATAAATATCAATAGAATTCAGAATGAGCTGCTGGTTGATTTTATTGTTCTCATCTTTTGATGAGTTCCCTTTAACCTTTGGCTTTTAATTGTTCATAAAAGATCCAAGTCTATTGCATTTACAATCAGAAAGTAGCCAACCTCGTCCTGTGAACGCGCCAAGACATGACTAAAAGACTAAACAAAATGGCAGAGTCAGACAAAATGATACAAAAACTATAAAACTAATGTTAACTCGTAAAATATAATAAGACTACAATGCTCATTGGATTATCAAGTTGTGAGAAAATGTCACATGGAATCTTTTTTATGGCTCCTTGGCGTCGTTAAGGGAGCACGCTCTGCAACCATTCCATGGCGAACGACAACTCTATAATACCTAAGTTATTCTCATGGATTTCTTTTAATGGAAAGAATTCTTTCCACTATAATGTGTTTTTTGGAACATTGATATAGTTTCGACACAATGGCATTATATTTTGGTTATTTCTGTTTACAATTTTGCTTTATACCAAAAATTTGAATTTTGTGAGAAAAAAAAATAAAATTGAATATGTTAGAAAGTTTATAGTTAAAGAATATATGTTTTAGTAAAAAAAAGAAAGAAAATAAAAAATACGTACAATGTTAATTATAAATACTTTTGTCCAATTTATAAATTCATGCATATCAACAAATTAAAAATGAATAACTTTTTCATTTGAGACAAACATTTTTTAAATAAATAAAAAAAAATCCAAAATAATCTAAAAAAAATCTTTCAAAACTAAAAAAAAAAGAAAGACCAAGAGGAGGATGAAAAAACTCCAAACATTTTCGAATTAACAATAATATGCACTGATTAAAAGAAACAAAATTAATAGAAAATATTTACCCGAGAATATTCAAATCCCCAAACAAACGGAAAATATCAAGATTTCAATTTTTAATGCTTGAATTTTGCTGAAAAATAGTGAGCCAGATAATATTTTTTCAAGCATCGCAACTTATGACATTGATCATAATCATAAATTCATATTACATAAGAAGGGCTTGAGACAATATATTGATAATCCACCTTTTCCAATTGCCAGCTAAGCATTTTCAGTGGAAAACATTTTTTGTACACAATAGAATATTATTGTTAATGTACATAACTGATTGGTTCAAGTTGGTCGGTTCCTTTGAAGTACACATCTGAAAACAATACTAAGGATGGATCAAAATGATGTGATAATACCGCTATTAAAAAAATGTAGCTCATCAATACATTGTGTACCGTATTTTTTAAAGGAACACTTTATTTACACAGATGCTTTTTACGATTTAAAAAATAATTATATGACTGAAAAAAGGTTTTCAAAAGGGCATAAAAGGAGAAAAATTTTGAAATTTCTTCTAGATCTAAGTTTTAAATGGACGGGAAAAAAAAGATTTTAAAAAAGGCATGAAAAGAGTAAAATTTTAAAATTTCTTCAAGATCAAAGTTTAAACCAACAAAAAATAACGGGAAGACGTCGAATTAACACTCAAATTTTATTTTAATACTGATATGAATAAAAAATTCTAGGGCATGGATGGCGAACCTGCGGAACGCTATAGTGAGCATGGTGTAGTTTTAACGGTGCCACAAGAATTTTTAAAAAATTAAATAAATTGAAAAAAAAATACTGTCGCCTTTTAGGAAAAATGTGAAAATCCATGAGAACACAATTAATAAAATTATATCGAATTTTGAACATTTGTACCAAGCAATTTTTCGAATTTATTAGCTGTCGGACATTGTTAAAGGTTTGAATAAACAAAGGTTTTGCATTGTGAACATAATAAACATGATATAAAAAAAATCACGTTTTACTTTTTTTAATACTTTTTTTAGTTGGAAAAGTTAAAATTGGTGCGCATTATTTTTTTCTCGTTGAAGTGGTACTCGTACCAAAAGGATCGGATATATGGAATATGCTCGTTCGAGTTTGCTGTATGGCAAAAATAAAATTTCCCCTTCAATAAAGGATAATCTAAGAAAAAAAAAATCGAGCGCTTCAGATGATCCGTCACAAATTATTTTATTGTATATTGTAAAAAGGAATTCTTCGCAAAATATTTTATTTAAAAAACGAACTAAACGCTTTAATTTTCACTTTAAAAAACAGAGCGACATCATAAGTCGCAATTATAAATCTACTACTCTTTGAAAGACAACATTTTTGTGTCTTATTTCATACAAAAATGATTCTCTTATATTTACAGATAGAATCTTATTCAACTCTTATTTAGGATTCATGAAATTACGAAAACATTTTTCAAAATTTCACAGAATCAGACAATTCACAAAAAGTCAGCATAGACTACTAGTTTCAGTGTTTTTCACAAAAAAGACCCTATCCTCACAGAATCATGAGCAGATTCATCATAATTTCGAAAAACACATAAACCTAGCTTTAACCCTTTGAAGCAGATGTGACTCTGGAATCCCTTTTATTATTATTTTTTATGACGCTCTAATTAAACCAAAACTATATTTTGGTATTTTTTAATTATGACAAAACAGCCTAATAGTTACTAAAAAAATCTGTTAGATTATCAGAATTATATTTCTACTAAAATATAAAAAAAAGTTGTTTGAATTTGTTTCCATTCATCTTCAAAAACTTAGTCTTAGATCAAAATAGCTTGTCTTAGATCTAAATAACTGCAACGATTTAAAAATTTGAAAAATTATTGTTGAGAAGTAAGCTGTGTTCCGAAGATTTTTACCTTCAATGCAGAGAAATACACCAGTGTTTCATGCTGCATTTCATAATCATAAATTATTAAAATGCTGAATATAATATTTTTTTCTAAATTAATTAATTCAATATTGAAAATTAATACGATAAAATTAATACAAAATTAAAAATTAATACAATAAAATAACTAAATTAATACAATATTAAAAATTCTGCTTCAAAAGGTTAGCTGTAAATCATAATTATTAATTCATAACTATATGTGGGCAAACATGGCGGCTAACCACCTACATTTGAGGTTCAGCAGGGTGTTTTCTGAAGTAGTTACTGTTTAGTTAACGACTATCGTGCTGCAGAGAAAATCACACATCTACAGCATTTTACTACTCAAGAGTTGAAACATTGTATACAATTTAGGCTTACGTCTGTTTCCACTTAAATGATTCTTCTTTTTCAACTCTCGTTTTTATTTCTTTCTTTGCGAGTAGAAAGTGGATTCTTGGCGAAGAATATTTTCAAATCAGCAGTAAATTTGGCGCAGTAGTGACATACATACCAATTCCACATACTTCACTTCAATGTAGTTGAGTCATATTAAAGAATGCCAATATTTAGATAAATAGTTAAGATATTAGTTGAAATTTGTCGCAGAAATCTTTTAAGTGCGTAAACAATTCTTTCATCTTTCACGTTTGTATTATCATTTGGTGAATAAAATATTTCTGCAAGAATGCATTCTAAACGATTCAAAAGTTGATTAATATTCAATGAATATAGCTCTAAGTTTAGGTGCAATTCTAGCATGAATTTACCTAAGTTAAATATGAATTAAGTGATATTTTAGACAAATGGAGACAAAACATTTTGTAATTATGTATTATAGTCAAAATGTTAGGTATTAGTATTCGTACAAAACAGAGATAGATATTAAAAAAATTTTTTATTTAATTTTTAAAAAAAATGTATAATAAAGTAAAATGATTAATTGTTTTGCGCGTGAATATTCAAATGTAAAAGTTGTGCCTTTTTATATTTGTTGATATATTTATTTTAATGCTTTCGTATAAAAAGCATGTATTATTATTTATTGTTATTGTACAAAATTGCATGCATATTATTTAAATATGTACTCGTACTTTACATAAAAAAAATCAGAATTCGCATTCAAAGTGTCGATATAAAGTGTGGAAAACAAAGTTATTAATATAATTGGCAATTAAGCCCTATCAGCATAATAACTTGGGCCCTCATTGAACCAATATTCACGAATCTTGACTCAATAAGGATTCAAAGTACCGTTATTTACCGATATCGGCCCTATATAGAAATCCTAAATTCACTATATATTTTACAGTCACTTTACAACCAATATCAGCCCTATATAGAATTGTCAGAATCCCCGGATATTTTATGTTCATTATTCTGCCTCTATTGGCCCTATATAGGACCAATATTAAGAAATCTAGACATTCCAATATTGGTCTCTCGGTGCATGTTCATATAGGGCCCATATTGGGCCAATTTTGAGCCCAACTGGGGCCAAAATGAAATTGCTGCTAAGTTGGTGCAATTGTAAAAGCAGATGTTGAAAATAAAGTCTATTAAAATATTTTATTACGTTGAAAGATAAACAACGATGCGATATTTATATGACTGATAACATGAAGACAGAAGGACAATACATTCGCAAAATTAAAAACTTAAATCCGAATCAATAAATTAAATTTTAAAATATTTTGAAGAAAAATGGTTGGAAGATGCAATAGAAAGGGTCGATAACAAATCGTTCTTTTTAATTAACATTTATTCTTGGATATTGCAAATTAAGACGCAGCACATCGCTACAAAATATTAAGTGTTTTATTTATGGTCTTATACGTTATTTCACTTAATTTCCTCAGCGCTTAAATTTGTACTTAATCTCTATTCTTCTTATTAATAAATTTAAGCATTAATATATTTTTTTCTGAAAAACCGCATCTAAGTGAGGCAAAGCTAAGCTGAGCAAAATTCTATAACTAGATTATCTCTATTACAACTGCTAATAACTTACGCATAAAAATTCTAAAACTTGTTAAATAATTACCGCAATATTTTGCGTAGATAAAAATGATCGTAAAAGTTTTTTCGCCGCCGGAAAACTCAAAATTTGCGAAGTTGGTATAGAAGAAGAATTATTATTTCAGTAATAATCAACAACTCTTCATAGCCAAGTGATTAAGCCATTCTTCTATGTATGGAAATCTTTATTAATACTACCACTACACTTTATGTTTTTTTACAGGCAGGTAGCGTCTTGTTATACTTGAACATTTTAAGCAACACTCTCCGGGCCACCTATTTAAATAATTCAACAATCAAAATTATTCTTTCCTTTTTTTAAATTTTTTTTTCTAAACGTTTACTTTTGCAAATATACAATGATTTTTTCTGCATATCCGAATACATTCGTTTTTCAACAAAAATTGAATAGAATATAATACTGCTCCAATTTTTACCATTTATAATAACTTTTGTTGTTGACTATTTACATATTAATGTGTGTTTCGAAAAGTTTCTGTGATTTACATAGATTTATTTTTTTATTAATAGTTTCTAGAAAATATATCATTTTCATATTGAGATTAAAAAAATTCTCATTCTTCGAAACATAATAGCTAACACATAAATAGAGTTTCCTCGTAGAAGCTTCTAACTATAAACTGGCACGGATCCAGTTTACATTCGAAGCGCATGGAACAATATAATTGTAAACCATATTTTAACATCTTTCAGGAGAGTGTTTTTAGTGAAAAGAACACTATTTTCACTTAGACAATGGGATGTTCTTGTGTATTGAGCTTTTACTAAGTGGGAATTCCATAAAGTTGTATTTACATCTCAGGGGAAAAAAATGAAACAGCTTGATAAAAAAAATCTCAGCATCGCAAAGAGTGACTACATTACTCCTTTAATTAATGCTTTGCTGTCACTGTAGTAAAATCTATTTTTCATACGAGCCCATAACCACGGGCCCCGTAGTCCAGTGCAGTTAATACAAGACCAGTCACGGGCCATATGAGTTAACGAGAACATATAACTAAACAGGTTTTTATGTAACCATATGAGTAATCATGTGAGTAAACTATATGAATAAACAAGTTTTTACGTAACCATGTGAGTAAATTATATGAGTAAACAAGTTTTTATCAATTTCTTACATTCATAATGGAAATTCCCCTCGTAAAGGAAATAAATAAATAAAAATATTAAGATTTTGTTACATTCATAACAGATGTTCCTGTCTAGTTAATGTGAAAACCTAAATATACAAATTTGAAGCTTTTATTTAAAAATAAACTACCATATTATAATTTTTTTAAAACTTTTAATATTTCACTGATGGAAATTAATAATTCATGAAGGGTTTAGGAAACGAGAAAATTTGACTTTTTTTCTTATAATTCAAAGATTTTTTTTTGTTGATGTAATAATGATTTGAAATATAAATAAAAAGTAAAAATTGAATCTCTTTTTTTTGAAAAAAAATTTTTTTTTGTAACCGTCAAACAGAATAAATACTGGTGCAGTAGATTTTAAGAAAATTAACATTTGAATTTAAAAAAAAATTAAAGTCGCGTTAAGAGATACAAAGTTTGCGACCCATCATCCATCTAGCAAATCATAACAGTTCAAAGCCAAACAAAATAAATAAATGTTTACAAAAATTGATTGATAAGACCTGTATAATAATTTCAACATTTACCCTAAGGAGCATAGGAAGTCCATTGAAATGTTTTGGGCAAAACCCTTATCATATTAGTATAAGATTTATATATTAGAACATTTTCTAGTAAATATTCTTACTTTTTGGATCATGGAGCGAATTTTATTAACTTATCATGGAATTGTTGAAAGGAAATTTTATAAAAAAATAACCAGATTAGGAATTCTTTTATGAAAATCTACTTCATTGCCTAGCAATTAATATTTTGATTTCCCTTTGTTGATATCAGATTTGGTTCATGTTTGGATCAGATCATGGTTGCAAAACAATAGACGTAGTTACCTGGAGAGAAATTTCTCTTAAACATCGCAGATTGTTCCTTGCTCAGCTATATAAACTTAAACAGTTTTTTTCTACTTTATTCTTTTTATTTGTTGATCAAAAAACAAAATGGAAGAGAAGAGTTTAAATTTAATTTTAAGTTTCACTTAAACTTTTCCAATTAAAGTTACAATTTGAGAGTATTTTTTTGATAGTTTAAAGTTATACAATATTTTCCAATTCAATTAAAACAGAAAAATTTTCAGCAATTTTTTTTTGCAAACAAAATGTTTTAGTTGTCTCTTATGTAGATCATATTCCTACAGAGAATTAAACTTCAACATAGTATCTTTAAGCTATGTCATAAGACTGAAGTTTACTATTGACACAAGAGAGGGAAATACACCATTCATCGCGTTTAGAAACACAAAATAATATTGCTATTTTCATTTATTTTAGCAATATTCAAAATTGAAGAATGCAAACCCTGTGTCAAAAATGAAGCTCCCAACCGTTAGTGAGCTTTTCAAGAAAATACTATACCGTCAAAAAGTGCTGTCCAAATCCCTGGCTGTATAATATAGCGATATTTCTTTCTGGAAGTACTCTTAAATTATAAGTCCCCCTGAAAGTCAAACCGTCGAACGAAGGGATATATAAAACCTTCCATTTCATGCAATTCACTTAAATTTTCTACACAGGGCATTTGGCGATTTGTTCTTTTCCCCAATCACTATCTAAAACTAACCGAAGAAGCCAAAACGGCAGGAGATTTCACAAGAGATAAAATATAGCAAGTAAATTTATAACATTTTTCCTTCCCTTCTATTACTTACAGAGTATAGTACTAAAATAGTTTTTCTTTTAGGGTTTGAATTCTGCTTTGGCGATTTTTCCTTCGAGAGTTGTTTTTATGTGACTGGATCATTTATTTTAATAACGGAATATTCATTTTTTATTGTAAATAACTATTTTTTTTTTTATCGAAATACGAACTACCAAGACGTGCTTTTGTTCTGACTTGTTTAAATTTCATTTACTATAGTGATATTAAGTCTAGGGAATTTAGTTAAATTTAGTTTTAAAATAAATTTTTGTTATGTTTGTTTGTGTGTTGTAAAAATAACCGCCAATTTTTTAAAAAACAAATCTGAGAAAAGCGAAAGGAGATAAAAATGTGTAATTTACTGCGTGCTACTTAAGTGTCGGAATTTTTTTTTATCAACTAGTGCACAAATTAGATACTACGTTTATCAGCCTAATAGAACGAGACCATAGGTCAATCATTTTCTGAACGCTTCAAGCAGAAGTTGTACAGCTTTTTAAGTACTTAATGGAATTTATCGTTAATCAACATTTCGACCTCTTTCTGATTAGCTACAGTTCTCAAGACTCAAATGAAGCCATGTGTCGAATGTCTATACTCGTTATAATTGTTTCTCAAAAAGTCTAAGTCAAATTTATCGCTATTTTAAAATCGTCCATCCAAATTTCTACCATTTTTCAACAATAATAAATTAACAAAAAAAGAAGTAACTTGCAAATTAAAGTTTTTAAAAACTACGTTTTTCACTTAACTAAAAATAAGAAAATAATTTAATTTTTGCCAGATCTAAATTGAAAAACGTATCTCTCATAACTTTAGTAATAAATTTGACTCATCTACAAACTTTCTATACTGCTTTAAGTAGTATTTGTATCAATTAAAAGTTATATATCTATCAAATTATGTATTAATAAAAATGATGTATCAATTAAAAAGATTTTTCTAAGAGTGACACATTTTTATTTTCACTTTTATTTAGTTTACTTAAAAATGTAGTTTCAATTTATTTTATTAATTTCTCTTGATTTTTCAAGATCTGCAGAAGTTCCTAATTAAATGCGTTTTAAAAAGTTTAAATGATTAATGAAAATCTACAAAGCACGTGGAACAGATGCCGGTTATTAATCTATAACATTATCAGTCATTTGCCACTTTGTCGTAAGGTGATAAAAAATCATAAAACATGTTATAAATTCTAAAAAAGTAAAAATAAATCTATCGTTCAATTCTTATCATGTTTATTAAAATGTTTTAAAACGTAATGATTCTATTGTTACACTTTTGCAATGTTTGCTTTTTGGTAGACTAAACATTGCAATAGCTCTAGTAGTAACACTTGACCTTGAAAAGTGAAAAAAAATATGTTTTTCGGAAAAAAGTATTTACCTTATCATAGATTTCATCGTTACAGAAAAGTAATTTGATATTCAAAATGATTGCTACTTCTGTTTAGTAAAAGTAGTTTATTTCGATGAGGAAAAAAAAAACACTTTCTCTGATATCTATATTACTTTAACTTTCAGATTTTTGTTATTAGTCTTTTAATTTATTTAAGGAAGTTAAATTTCTCTTATTTTAATTTTAAGATAAAGATGTATTTCGCTTGCTTGAATCTTACGTGATGTTTTGTCATTGTAGAGTATTTGCAAAGAAAAAGGATAACTACTGTTTGCCTTAATTGCTTATACACAGAAAATATTTTGAGTGACTTTTTAATGAACGTGCGTTGGTTTCTGAAAGTAACAAAATATCATTATCCTTGAATAAATAACAAGAAAGAACACACAATATTTATGACAAACTAAAAAATGATTGCAAACCGCGAGAAAATTTAAAATAATAAGAGGAATTTAATACAGCAATATATATTTTAGAACACCATGAAAAATATCACTGAACAGCGATGTTTCTAGGAACCTCAAGCTGATCGCAAAAAGAAAAAAACCTTAAAAATGACAAGATAGTTGAAAGAGAGCAATATCTTTGACATTACTATAAAAAAGCTAAAAAAAAAAATGTTTGAAATCACAAGATGCAGTAATATTTTCACAAATGATCACATAATTGCAATAATATCTTTGACAGTACCATAAAAAAAGCTAAAAGAAAAAGTTTTAAAAATGACAAGATGGTATAAAGAGAGCAATATCTTTGACAAGACTATAAAAAAGCTAAAAGAAAAATGACTGAAAATCACAAGATGCAGTAATATCTTCACAAATGATCACACAAATGCAGTAATATATTTGACAATACCATGAAAAAGCTTTGAAAATGACAAGATGGTTGAAATACAGTAATAGCTTTAACAATACCATAACGAACATCGCAAAGAAAAGGTATTCGTAAAAATGTCAAGATGGTTGTTAAATAAAGAAATCAATGAAAATGATAAAGCGATAGAAAGACAGCAATGACTTTTCCAACTATATGAACCGTATCGTAAAGCAACAGTATTTCTAAAAACTAAAAGATGGTCTCAAAACATCAAAAATTTTAAGAAAAGACCAGTTGCACTGTGGAAAAGAGCTCAAACACACTCCTCAAATAATAATAAATAAATAATTAATGTTTTCAATACATAAACCATGCAATAATATATTTTGATAATCTACATTTTTTAAAACTACAAGCAATGATACCATCGCGTAGAAATCTGCAAAATAAATTCTTATTAATCAATGCCTCATTATTAAATTAAAATCTAAAACCTTTCTGCAACATTTTATATAAAATATATATAAATAAAATTTGTAACCCACTCATTCTTCGATATGAATAATTGAATTTTTTTCTTTTTGTGTAAAACATTTTTACCGAAATCTTTTCGAGTATAAAAACAAAAATAGTCTATGGAAGAGGGGAGAGCAATTTTTCATTTCGTTCAAATCTACTTACTTTACAATCTTAACATGAAACCAAATGATAAATAGTTATGAGAGATAATAATTTCTAAGAAATGAATTTGAAGATCAGGTTTGTGAAGTTAAATGTATAAGTAGTTGGATAAATTATATAAAAACTTACTGGATTTCTTATATATATTTTATCAGTTCTTTCTTCAGAATTTGTAATTTTTTGCTTACTTTGTATTTATTATCACAAACATTAGGTTCAGTTATAAATAAGTTTTAAAAATTCTCATTATTTACCATCTTCTTCAAAAAAGAACTTTTGAACTATATACAATAAATTTACAATTTAAAACAGTTTAAATGAAATCAACTTTACTGACTTTAACAAAAGTGAATTTTTTTTTTACAAAAACGATTAATTTTATGAAAAAAATTAGTTTTTTTCTTCTTTAAATTAGCTGTAGGTCTTGCTCCAATGTGGGATGTGGCGTTATCATTTAAGAGCCGCAGAGAGGGGCCTTTGCCACGCACGTGTTCGCATGGAAAGAGTTCTAAATGGATTTGAAAAGTAATGGCGGTGACGAAATTTTGAAAACTAAGAAAATTAACTTTAAAAATTTTGACTTTATGTCAGTATGTTATAATTGTTATGTATATTCATTGTCAGTGAGCTTCTTATTCTGAATGCTGCTCAAAATTTGTGATTACAAAAGTAGACAGAGCTTGAAATGCGCGTTTAAGAAAGTGGTCAACTATTTAAAAAGTGGACATGTCATTTAATTCCGTTTTCCGTTCCTTAACGCTTATTGTTTTTTTTTAAAAATAAATTAATGAATCTAAATAAATTCGCAATGTGATTTCGTGTGTTTGCACATTCGTAATGTGATATTAAGTCACTTTAGTACCATTTTATTATATTGGTCTTTAAGACTAATATAATAAAGGCTGTTTTCGAGACTCTAAGCCTGTTTTTAAAGGCTCTATAGTTGCATGAAATGATGCTTTTTTGCGAATAATATGTTATTTTCATAACTGATATGAGTTTGAAATAGTTACTCATGACCGTTAGGTCAAGTTTAGCATATCTTTACCCACCGCCCTCTAAGTTTATTCTGAAAATGGCGCAAAATGTCAATTTGGAGAAAAGTCACAATTTTGAGAAAATAAAAAGAGTTAGTGGTTCAATTATTTAATATTTAGACACTTACTCTAATGCTGCATTATCTGGGCTCATGAAAAATGGGAATAAGGCATTGATTTTGATAACTTTTATCTAGGTGGAAAAATGTCGCCAAAATTGGCGATTTTTAAAAAAGTTTACAAAAAAAAGCCAAAATTAGTTTGCATTTTAGTTATTTGTTCGTTCTAAACTCCAAATAATTCTTTAAAGCAAGATGGCATATGCAATTTACAATTATGACTTTGCTTTAAGTGTAAGGCATTTAAACTACGGCATTTTTATTTCCTTGGCGAAAGACCTTCGATAAACCTAGCAGTTGTTTTTACAGGGTTACTATGGGTCGTATAAATTAAAAGTAGCAGTGAATTTAAGATGTTGGAATTTAGATTTTTAAAACTCGCTTTATCCTTCAGAGTTCTGAATACAAACGCATCGCCTGAGAACATATATTTGAAATATAGCTAGCCACCCCACCCCTGAAGTTCGGGACTTTGTCCTGTAATGATTGTACATTGATTTTAAATAAGTAAAAAAAATAAGCACACAATTCTTACTTTAGTTGTAAAATTTGGGTTGAACATTAAAAAGGTGTATTTCTTGCTGTATATGTTACCCTAAACACGCATTTCACACGCACGCATTTATTTCGGGATGTGCCCATTCTCTTAAACAGGCACATTGAGCTGTGCCTATTTTCGTAATCATGCATTTTGAGCTGTGATAATTTTCGAAAACACTCACTTGGAGCTGCACCTATTTTCGTGAGCTGTGTGCAGATAAAAAAGGTCCCCAACGAAATGCTTTTTAAATATTAAAAAGTTGCTGCAGTAGTATATAGACCCATCTTTATTTGGAAATGACGTCAAGTCGGAATGGTGGGTTAATTTACCAAACAACTTAAACTGGGGTTCAATTACCACTGTTGAAGGCTGGGTGTCTAATCTGATCGAGTCTGGGTGATAGGAGAGCGTGGTGCGAAATCTGTTTTCCGATTTAAATTGTGATAGTGTAGTGTGCTTCCTGTATTGTCTTCGAATCATCAATTAGGATCAATTCCAAAATGTCGACAATAGCCCTTTAGTGAAACTTTAGTGCAATGTTAACAAACAAACATAAAACTGAAGAAAAAATCGAGACTTGTTTGCAATTTCAAGTTTTGCGTTGAAGCTTTAAGCGATACTTATTTTATATCTTTCCTGGAATAATTTTATTTCAAATGCATATTTCATAGTATATTTATACCATTTTGGCGCTAAACTTTAAGTGCTACTAAGTTATATATAGAATATAATTTAAAAAAAAATTTGTCTACATAAACTATTTAGAGGAATGAAATATAATTTTTCAAAAAATGTGTCTCAAAATAGCTAATTGACGCAAATTTAAAGTATTTTTTTTTAAATAAAGCAGTAAAGAATAACAAAAAACTCTTTTTTGGAATACTTTCAAAAAGTTTAAATCTTAGACTCATCACTCTTTGACGTAAATGCCTTTTAAATAAAGAACTCATCACAAAACATTATACCATTTACGTAAATTGAACATTATTTCATTTCACTGGGAAGTGAATCATGAATAAGCCTCGTATCTATTCGGCTCTTCCCTTTGATGTAGTTAGCGCTCTTCTTGGTTCATTAAATATCCGAAATCTTCTTAAAAATCAAGATAAAAATCTCTCGCTATTTGTGTAAAGCGCAGCTACCCAAAAATAGTAATGTCAATAGGATCGTTGGAAGCTTCATGGTATCCGGTTACAAAGACCTCATTACCATTTGTAAATTAACTTAATCAACTCGGGATCTCGAATACCGATATCATTAAATTTGTTTTATTGAATTATTTTTTATCTTATAAATGTTGCAAAAATATGATATTGAAAGATAGTGTTTTTCACAGATTCTAAATTAAAATGTCTAATATTGGTTGTCAAATAATTTGAGTAAATTGAAATGTTATATATATCGAGTAAAGAAAGCCTAAAGTAGTAATAGTGCTTTATTTATGATGCACTAGAGCTGCACAATGGGCTAATGACGACGGTCTGGGAAACATCCCTTCCATGCCATCACAATTTTGAGCCTCTGATGAGGGAATGACTCCCCCGATTCGGTAGCCCGCCCGATGACCTACACTTTGCAGTGGTAGAGTTTAACGAGGATTGATACCAGACACCCTCGGTCCCATCGTAGGCTGATCAAAGTAGTCAAATGTCTGCAGACAGTGATGCTTGACTCAAATGGGAACCGTGTCTCAATGATCAGTCCACTGTGGGACAGTTTAGCTCTTTGAGGGCAATAGTAACCAATTGAAATTTTATAACATTGAGAAGTTTTAAGCAGGAGGTTATAAGTTTTGTGTTTAATGAGTATAAACCACTGACTATGACTTGAAATGCCACCATAAGAAAATTTGAAAGGTAACTTAAAAGGTTTTGCTCTTAGCTTATTTATGACAAGCTAAGAGCTTAGCTTGTTCATGACAAGGACGTGGACTAATTTTAATTTGGAGTTAAAAATTATTTGCCCTAAACTGACTTAGATCGCAAAAAGCAAAATGTAATTAATTGAACATTGAAAATTTGAAAGCCGGGCTTAAATAATTTTGAAATTGTAGATCAGTATCTTAAATTTGGGTATCATAAACAGTAACAAATTTGAAAGTGGAGCTTACAAAATTTCAATATTAACTGGGTTAGACTAGTAACAGTAAATTTAAATATAATGGACAGTGATAAACTTTACATCAGGGCTTAAAATTTTTTTTCCATCCGGTATAGTTCAATCACAGTCAATTGAAAATTCAATAAACATAATGGATTCACAAATTTTGTGCTTAATATTGCAAGCAATAGCAAACTTGAAATCGGGAGTTGAAAATCTTTGCTCTTTGTGGACCAAGATCATTAAAGTGAATGTTATAAATACTAAAAAATTTGGAACTAGGTTATTTATTTTCTTATTTATTTTTTTTAACTGGTATTGGGGTTGAATAGATTTTATCAAATCCGTTGTGGGGAAAGGATCTTTCGACTATTCCAATTTTCATCCATCAAAAGGTATCCCAAGTTAGCTTGACTAACTTGGTAACCTAAAGGTACTCCAAGTTAGCTTGACTAACTTGGTAACCTAAAGGTACTCCAAGTTAGCTTGTCTTATATACTAGTGAATTGATGTTTTATAATCGTAATATTAGTTACGTCACAATACTCCCCAACAGAATTTTATGAGGGATAGAATTCGATAATCGGATACCACTAGTTGATTCAATGTGGTTTTTACCGAACACCGGGAGAGCTGTATAAAGTATATCGAATTTTGAGTGCTTGTGGGAGAGCTTAAATAAGTTCACCGAATTTTAAACGTTTGTCGTGAGAGCTGTATTAAGTTCACGGTTGTGTGCGTGTGCTCTCTCCTGTGTTTAAAGCATTCGAGTGTGTGCAGCATCTCGTTGTGTTTAAATGAGAATGAGAAGCAACAGCGCAAGGAGGACGATGATGCAGTCACAAATAGTAAGCCAACGTCTCAATATGTATCATCCATCGAAGTAGGAGTGTTCATAGTACGTCCACAGGTCACCGATGTTGGGAAAGGATCAGTCAACAATTCCTACCTTCATCTATCAAAAGATACCTCAATATTGAATCGAGTTAGTGTGTCTTATATGCTACTTATATGCTGGTAATATGCACACCGTTTTATTTTCATAATTTTCCGAAATATTTTTTCATAATAATTAAAAACCTGTTCTCCACCACAAAATGGGAAAATTACTTTTTAGGAACATATTATATCTCAAAAACAAATGTCATCATTTCTATATCCTCTGAAAATTGCTTCTGTGACAGAAGTTTAATGGTCACAGGACCAAAATCAACTCTATCGCTACTACAAACGTAAATAGACCAGATGACTAAACGGTTATAGTTCAATTGACTCATATGCAATCTAGATCAGCCAGCTAAACGGTGCTATTAATTGTGTCTGGAGGGAAAAAAACACAGATAGATCAAGAAAAAAAACCTTTAGGAAACCTTCAGATGAAACAGATTTTATTTGAAAAACTACGTTGGAGAGTTCACTAGTTGTTACTATCACAACTAATAAAAATAAAGAACTATAGGTTTATATTTATAATTTTCCAATGCCAAAATTCGGAGATAAATTCAGATAAAAAAAACTTTTTAATTTTAATCATAAGCTAATATTTTATACATATATATATAGTATATGTTCCCCACAAGATCGTTGATTGACAACAAGAAAACAAAACTGTTTCGAAACTAACTTTATATCGCTTTTGAAAACTTTAATTAAATCTTTTTTTTTCTTTTTTGCTGTACCAGTATTCTTATCAACGAAGTATATAGAAAGTCTTACGAACTTTAGTGCTTAAAACTCTCATTGTAAAGAACGAGAAAATAATGTATTTAAACTTACATGAAACATTATAAAGGGTCGGATTAATGTTGCAAACTTAATTTAAATGCTACTGAACGAGCCTTTATATGAAGGTTAAAGGGAATAGACGAAAGATTAAGCACGCAATGCCCCATTGTGTTATAGTTAAATGTAGTTCTAATAATGAGTATAAAAATTATAAGTTTATAAACAAAGCGCGAACGTCGTATTTTTTATGTTTGAGACAGGAATAAACTGCACAATATTTGAAATAAATAACAAGATTTGTTTAACTAAACTATTTCATGTTTGTTGCATTGCACGAATTTTTAATGGTAATTGCAATTTTTAAGAATTTGAGATTTTGTGTCAATTGAATCTTAAATAATTATCTCCGAACCCGTTCTTTTACTGGGTAAAAAATCATAAATAAATCTGAATTATTAACAAAACAATCATGCATTAAACTGAAAGACAGCATAAACCGAAACTTTTCAAAGTATACATATTTTTAATTTTTTTATTATTATTTATTGCCTTTCCCAGTTATTTTACATTATAAGATTAAGAAAAAAAGAAAAAAAAACCATATCAAAAGGAAGATTAACCATACTTAGTATCATTTGGTATAGAAAATACAGTACGGAGCAAAGAATTTGTCAAAAACTGTTTTATTTAAGGAAACAAAAATAGAAATCAGAAATTAAAATGGACTTTAAGATTTCTTATCTATACAAAATATTATTTCGATAGACCAGTAAATAATACTTGAGCATCGATAACCTTGAGCAGCCGACCGGACTGTGTAGTGGTCAGTGTCCAGAACCTCACATCAGAAATGTTCTTGGTTCGAATCCCGAATAAGGCATGGATGTTCTTTTATTCTATTCTCTTTACTATCTGTCCTTACAGATGGAGCAACGTTGGCCTACCTAATACGGTGTCCCTGAAAGAGTAGTCAACAAATCTGCTCTACTGGTACTTGAATGACGAAAAAAAAAAAACGTGGAGTATCAATAATTTGCATTGAGCATCAATAACCATTTGAAGATGCCTTGGCGCAGATTCTATGAGAACGAGAGAGAATGTCAAAAAATTTTTTAATCCCACATTTGTTTCAAATTTTCTTTTCATTCTTTAATTGTTTTCTTTCCTATTTACCTCACAAATCCTCTACGGAACTGAGATCAGGTGATGAAGCAGGTCACTTTAAAATATTTATTCCATTTTTCATCAAGACATTTTGTGTTTTGTCTTGAAATGTGAGGAATGTCTTGTAATAAAAAGTCATCAAGGAAAAGTGGAAATGATGGAAAGAACTTTTGCTAATTGCTCAGAATTCCAATAGTTACTTTTTCGTGAAAGCATATTATTCTACGCTTATCATTTGCTGAGAAAAGGAGAAGTAATGATGATCCTTCATTGATGATGATCATGATGACCCTTCGAAATGATGATCCTTCATTGAATTCATTTTTGAGCAGAGCGTTTTCACTAAGACAAGCTCTGCATTTTCCAGTCTTTCTCATCAGTTTTTGCGTCTTGAATTCCGACGCTTTTTAAATTTCATTTCTATCTTTTTCTTGTTCGAACATAATGCTTCACTCAAATCAAATTTTAAGCAAGAAAATTTACCCATAAATACAATGCATATATCTGTGATGTTGCCACTTTTAAACATTTAACTGCAGTGTTTAAATGTAATAATTCAAACCTCACACCTTTTCATCCGTAAGAAGCTGATTTTAATTTGCTATATTTATTGAGCTTAAACCAAAATTAAAACTTTTAATTACGATAGTTAAATATAACTAGAAACTTGCATAGTTATATGTAACCACCATAGTTAAATATAACTCTATTAGGCTTAAAAAACACCACTGCCTCAATAAATTTGCCATTTTAATCAAAAATCAAAATTAAAAATAAATTAATAGCTAATTTAATAAATAAAAAAATATTTATTTTTCATTTGTTTCTGCAAAATTTATTTACTTTAAGTTAGTGGGCACAATTTTAGTCAACAAAAGAGCTATTAAATTAGCTTTGTTGCACATTTTATTCATTTAAATGAGTTCCGTTACGTTCTTTGTTACCATTTATCCAATAATATTTATATTTGTTTATTTGAATATCAAAGAAAATATGTTTTTCTTAGAAAAAACGTCATGCTTGCATAAATCTTACCTAATTAATTTAGCCTAATATATACGAATCTGGTTTATTTCCCTCGTAATACTGACGGAGAAAACATTTTTGGCTAAACCTAATAAATTTAAAAATAGTTTTATAAATAGTCAAAATGCTTACTATAGAAAAAGCTATACAAATAAATCCGCAAGAAATATTGTTCGGATCGTTTTACTGCAGCCATTTTGAAACAGAAGTCTTCTTGAACTTCTTAACGTATCTTCCCAAAATAAGAATAATAAATTGGCATACTTTCCCCATCATCAGGTTGTCATTGTTTCTTATAATTCATATTCCCGAAGATAGTTAGAAAGTGTTCACACTCATCAAAAGCTATTAACACTTAAGATGTCAGCTAAGATCTCATTTCGCAAGTTTCTTACACGATTGGAAAGTGACAGAATTATAACTGAGAGCTTTTTGATACGATGAATCATTACTAGAAAAGTTATTTTTATTTATATTCTTTAGCATCAATCTCCTATGCTTCCTTTAAATTCTGTTTAAGATTTAAAAATTTAAAAAGTGAAAGACTAAATACTTGTTAGTTTTGTTGGATAGTTAGTTGATAAGTTTCGTTCTTATTACAAATATTTTTTCAATAAAGTAAATTGATTATGCTAATAGTAATGAACAACTAATCTATTGGATAAATTATTTTTCATCTGTTTTATTCGTTAACTTTGTAGTTAAAAATTTTGTTTCACAAATACTTAATTATACTAATAATAATGAACAACTAATCTAAAGGATAATCTATAGTTTATCTGAGACAATAATTCTATTAGTTTGATTTTTAACATTGCACTAGAGCTTTACAAATAGACTCTAGACAATGGTTTAGAATTCATCTTCGATGATCCAATGATAATAATACCGCACACAATACTATCACAATTTAAATCGGAGGGCAGGTGGTTGTTTTAATTACACGATCTCCGTATTACTCAGCCAACCGCCCAGACATTGCATGGATTTTTCCACCTTTTAGAGTTTTCACTCTAAAGAACATGTTCTAAAGAACATGTTCGAAGAAAAAGGAGTTCTATCAGACAGACAGCATTTAGCCCGGAATCAAACCCGGCCCATGCCATAGTAATTGAAAACTAGCCCCCACTGCACATTACCTATTTTGCACTACTACAATTTTTAATTTTTGGAAACTAGTCAAACCAATTTAATAATACAAGTTGCCTTCAATTTCATTGCAAAAGAACCTAAAAATATGTTCTACATTTAGTTGAATTGTAAAGTACTATAACATAAATACAAAGGCACTGGCAAAGAAAAAATCTTTAAATTTTATAATAATTTATTTTCCTTGTCGAATCTAAATTATCATATTTAGGAGCTTATTTTACACTTAAAATATTTTTTTACTTTTGAAAACTTATCAAACCAACTTATTAATTTTATATTTCTTATAATTTGTAGCAAACATAAAAAATAATTTTATATTTAGCTTATTGAAAAAGGTTATATTATATATTAAAGCACAAATAAGAAAGTTATGATTTTTCAGCGGATTATTTTATTTATATGAGCTGTATTCGTCTACTTAGATGTACATTTTACATGCGAGAAACAGTATTCCCAGACCATAATTAGTTGCTTGTTATTAAGTTACAATTAGATATTACAAAGTGATAATCCAATGTTAAAATTTCTGCCAATTGTTTAATTCTGTGGAATAGCTTTTAAGAAAAATACAATATTGTTTATTGATTTTCCTATTTTAATTGTGAGATAAATTTGTATTTTGATAACACACAATGGCACATGTTTGTCATGTTAAAAGTAGCACAAAGATTTCGCAATAAAAATTATATTCCTTATGAGGGATGCAACAAAAATTTCCTTTAAATTAAAATGATTAAACGGCTCGTTGCTGTTAAATATAATGCAAATAGAACAAATTGGAATTCCGTATGCAAAGAAAAATATATGTCAAAAAGTTCCTTTAGTTAAAAAGTTGGAAATGATGAAATACATCTACAGTCAAAAGTTTAAAATGTTTCATTTTACGAATGGCTATAAATATTGTCTAACGAGAAATCCGGAGTGCACAAAAGAATGTTTCTAAAGAAACAAATATATTAAAATGTTTATTCCAAACTTCCTGTTCTTTATCGCGTTCCATATTTTTGAACCATTTCCTTCTTCCGCAATCTTTCTCTTCGGAGAAGAAAACCGCATCTATCTGCAGAGTTCAATCATAATAAATATAACCATAAATTTTAATTCTTTCCATAACGATAACCGTAACATTATGTAAAACTATAAATCTTATTATTATAAATTTAACAATTCTGTGTCAAAAGCAGTCGTCGGAAAAACTAAATTTTCTTTGTAGTTAACTACAACTACAGTACACTTTCGATTATCCGTGCGCGGATTATCCGTGCTCATTCCGGAGTCACACAAAAAATATAAAGAGAAAAATTTTCAAGACTAAAAAAATTTGATTCATGAAGTTATAACACTACCAAATATTTTGAAGCAATGTTCGTTATTGGATTGCAGTATATGGAACATCAGCAGAATGGTCAAAGGTAAAATCGTCTACGTTATCACGATCTTGGAGAAAGACGATACCGCTTGATGAACAATCCTCTTCAGATGTTCAAGAAAAATATGATAACAGTATTCTCGAACAAGCAAAAGAAATCGAATGTTTTGAAATTCTTGATGAAGAAAATTTAGGAGATTGGTTTCAAAGTGATGCATGTGAGCCTGGCTTCCAGTATTTGATTGATGAAGACACCGTTATGTTGTTAAATCAAATAGTGATAATAGTAACTGATTCAGAAGTTGTAGTAAATGAATGAAATATAATTTCTCATTCTGCTGCTCTGTTGAAACTTTATTAGATTTGATTACGGTGACATTACTGCGGTTCGTAAAATATGTGCATCGATATATGGCGAAGACGCATTACACATTTTTTAGTAAGGAAAATTCCTAGTTTGATGTTATGCATGCAAATGTCAGTAATTTCTTTATTTTTTGTACTGATATTGAATTCTTCTTTAATAAAAGGAGTTTTCGGATTATCCGTGTTTTTCGATTGTCCGTGCGACCTGTCCCGGTGATTAACCCGGATAATCGGGAGAGCACTGTACTTTTTTTTTAAATGTAGGGACTACTACTTTCGAAATGAAGTCACTTCTTCGCTACTTTTAGAAGACAAACTTAACTATCGAACTTAATTTTCACCAAAAATCAAATTGATTTTGAATAAAAAAAACTGACTTGGTTAAATATGAGGAGAAATTATGACGTTTTAATTCATGTATACATGAAATAGTTTTTTATTCTAAAGCACTTTTTACGAATTTTATTTTTGTTACCTTCAAACTCTTTTCTTTTCTCGACCGTGATTTAAGAATTATCAAATATTTGTGATTTAAGAGATTAATGTTTTTTTATATCTTCAAAAAAATTACGTGCAGTGCGAAAAACAAAAAACGGACCACCCTGAATTACTTTTGATCTAATGATCGGATCTTCACGTTCTAGGATTCAATCTTAATGGTTTGAGAGGGTGACTGTGCTAATTAATTAATACAGTCGATATTATAAGTTACGAAATCAGACACAAAAACGTTCTTAATAATTCCCGTGAAATCGAAAATGCGATTACTTAGGAACAACCTGATCGATTTCCCACCGATTTTTCCGAGCATCAGACATAGATCTTATTAACGCTTAGCCACCGAAGCATTCTCACTGCGTACGTTGACGGGACCGCGAAGGATTTGCACCAATTAGATTCTAATTTATTTTTGCATTTGAACTTTGTTTTTTTATTTAACTAATATTAAAAGTAAATCGCTACAAACTACTGATACGCTTCAAACTAGCCGTGCAAATGTCTAGAAAAACATGCCCAAAATGAATTTTTGCATGTCGGGCAATTTAGTTTTTATGTCGAGGTGGAAAAATTTTACGACACATTAATTTTTACAATAGGAATTTTTCCAGAAAGTAAGACAAAAAGTAACAAAGCAATAAGTATACGATAAAATAAAAAAAGACTAGTCTAGACCATAAATTCGCAACAGAAGATAGTTACACAATAAAATAGGTGCCTTAATAAGTAGGATGATAACGATCAAATTAAACTTTTTACTATCTAGGGTGCGTAGCCAAATCTTTTAATAAAAAATAAGCACCTTTTAAGAACTTTTTAGGCACCATATACATTAACGAAATGCAAAATAATTTTTTAAGACTTTACATGATCGTGATAAAATAACTAGTTTCTGACAAAGAACTCTTTCCTTGATTATATTATCCACCGTAAAAAGATCAAGAGATTTTTCGGTTCGATATCAGAGGGTGGAAAATGAAGTTTGGAATTGAGAATACCTTGCAAAATGCAGCAGAGTTGCACATGAGAGTGCAAGAATCTCACCGAACCCATGCGGACTCGCAAGTATTTCATCAAACATGTAAAATGATTAGCTCTTTCATACACTAGGGACCAACGGTACGCCGAAATGGATTGTGTTTGAATAAATTATGAAAATGTTGAATAGAACAATGTGAAAAACATGCTTTTGCATATTATGTGGCGAAAATCGACATGGTAAAGGAAAAAAAATCTCATTTTCGAAAAGGGAAAATTCAGCACTTTTTGGAAACATTCAATGAAAAAAGCACCTTTAGTGTCTTTTAAAAAAAGAAAATAGAAAATAAGCACCTTTAAGCACTTTTTAAAACCTTTACGCACTATGTTATCATAGTCGCATAATGCATTTCAAAAATAAATTTCTTTCTGAGAAATTTTGCAGAAAATGTTCAAAATTATATAAAAAGACTGGATCTAAAATTCGGTGAAATATATTTTTTTTATAAAGCGCGAGAATAAAAGAAACTTTAAATGTTTCAAGTATAGAATGAGTCCTTTTTTCAGGACTTAAAATCTTTAAAAACTCTTACCTCGAGTTTTAAAACCCGGAATGCAGGCAGTTGTTATAGTATTTTGTATTTCTCATTTGTTACAAAAGGCTTTAAAAAACTCCGTCTTTCTCAATTTATTTTTAAAATTGAGCTTAAATTCATATTACAGAGATTAGCATAATCACTGAAGTTAAATGACCTCTGCTAAGTTATATTTAAAACAGTTAAGAATTGCTGTTTCGTTACAAAAAAAAATATACTGCAAAAATATAGAATATATATTTTCATAATCCTTGCTTTTAACAAATTGTAAACAGAATATAATTATGAAGGCTAATTGAAAATACTGTACAATATTTGAATTTTGTCTCGTATAAAAATATTTTTAAAATGTTAACATAAAAAGTTGTAATAAAATTAAAACGTAATATTTGTTTTCTGAGGAATACGTGCAAATCATTTAATCAAACACTTGTTTTTTTTTCCACTTGTTTTACATGTGTTTTTTTTCGTATTTTTTTCATTTTAAGTATTTTTTTGTTTATTTTACTCTCGAGCCTGGATTCGTTGTAAACACATGGAATAACATTTCACGCTGTATTTAGAATGTTTATTGACATTTTAGTCAATTTTCGTATCTCAGGATTTTTGTCTGTTTCGAAAAGTGCCTTAATAAAGTTGAAACAATCACCGTTATCGTTATTTCCGCGCATTTTTCTATCAAACATTGTATGTAGACCATATGTACCATATGTAAATAAAATAAAAATAAATAAAATAAAAATGAATAAAATGAAAAAATAATAAAATAAAATAATTAATAACAAAGAAGACCCTGCATTAGAAATAGAAAACAGAGGAATCAATCCATAACCTTGCTTTTCAGTAATCGAAAACCGAGACATCTTCCGTAGAACATTTACATTTGGGTTATTAAAAAAAACATTAAATAATTTTTAAGAAAATGATCTATGAAATGATTTTTTCTGGAACTGTTTTTTCATGTAATAATAGGGAGGCAATTTTCTCCTCTAAGGATTCAAAACAAATGCAAATGAAGACAAGTAGTCACCGATGTTTTACGTATCCAATCAATAGCACAATCAATCAATCAAAGTACTGATCTTGACATCCTGAATTTCAATCCCTCTGTTCTTTCAATGAACCTTTGTCTTTTGCTAAATCAAAATTAAGAAGCAAAACTAAAGAAAGAATAGAGAGTCAAATAACTTTTTGCTCTTATCTCTATTTTTATCATGTTCAACAAAAATCTTCGCAACAATAGGAGATAGGACACACGAAACTGCTTATTACTCGCAAAGTGAAAAGTTGGCCTTCTGAAAAAAGTAAGCCGTTCTTAAATGAATGGATTTTAATCAGTTTCACAAAGTTAATACTTTAACTACAACCCTCTGTGAAATCATGCGCTCAACGCGGTCTTTCTTGGTGGTTTAATCAATCAT
Source organism: Parasteatoda tepidariorum (assembly GCF_043381705.1). NCBI lineage: Eukaryota > Metazoa > Arthropoda > Arachnida > Araneae > Theridiidae > Parasteatoda > Parasteatoda tepidariorum. The sequence goes on along the minus strand of NC_092204.1, from coordinate 95,621,910 downwards.
TACGAAATAACAAGTTGTCACAAATATAATTCCATTGAATTGGTCTGTTATGATGCATAGAGTCTTGTTAGTGAGATTAATTTAATGTCAGTAATTATTTTGAGTAAATACATACAATTTTCGTTGAATGAGAGATTTCATCAATGAATACTGAAGAAAATGATACGCATTGTAATGCAAATATTACTTCATTCAAAAATTTTTTTAAAAACTTTTCAAAGGAATCACCTCCTTTTTTACCACCCTTGAATCCCGTATTTCACAATTTTTGCTGTAATAAACTTAGATTGATTGATTTGTTCATTTACGTCGCACTAGAGCTGCACAATGGGCTATTGGCGACGGTCTGGGAAACATCCCTGAGGATGATCCGAAGACATACCATCACAATTTTGATCCTCTGCAGAGGGGATGGCACCCCCGCCTCGGTAGCCCGACGACCTGCAAGCGAAGTCGAGCATTTTACGGTAGAACAGTTTAACGAGGACCAATACCGCACACCCTCGGTCCCTACGCAGACAGATCCACGTGGTCACCCACCCGCACACTGAACGCAGTCAGTGATACTTGACTTTGGTGATTTGCTGGGAACCGTGTCTTAACGATCAGTCCACTGCGGGACGTAATAAACTTAGAGCATCATTATTCTAAGCTAATTCAGTATTATTATTTTTGGCATTTTTTGTGTTCGCCAGAAACTCTTTGTGTTGCGAATTAACATTCGTACCTGCTCTTTTCAGAGACTTCTTTTCAAAACTGCTGTTGCAGTATATATACACCATCCTACAATACAATTCATTTTCGGCAATCTCAAATTTAGAGATTTGTTTTACTCTAGGAGTGTTTAGGTCGTTTGATTTTTCATATGAATCATTAAAGTTTAAAGCTTGCAGAGGTTTGAGGGAGTGGTAATAAATTTTAAACGAAAGAGAGTGTTTTGAACATCCTATGCCAAAGAATATAACAACAAGCTTATAACTTGCATCGATAGCTTCGGTTGTCATATGCATTAACTGAAAAAAATATCATAAACATAGTTTATTCATGAAGATATGGACATATTTATAAAAATAAATTACCTTACGTTTTATTATTTTCATTATTACGTATTACGTTTTATTATTTATCACGTAAAATGAAACTTATGAAAAACTATTTATCCTAGCTTACTATAAAAAAAGTAAAGAATGAACTTTTTATAAAATTTTAAGAAATTTTCACGCTTTTAAGATATTTAAATCGGACTTCTTTTTTAAGTTATCAAATACGATTTACAACAAAATAATAAAAATTCTTTTTTAAATGTTTTCCGGGCATGTGTATTATCAAAGGACAACTTTAAAAAGCTCATATCTTGAGCAATTTAAAAAAAAAATAAAATTAGATGTTATTTATATGGAGTAGATGTTAAATTATATGGAATATTTCTGCAGTCAAAGTAATAAAACGAAAGTAAAAAACTGTCTTTTCTAAATAATAGCCGTGAATATTTAATTTAGATTTACGAAATTTTGTGGAGTTCATATGATAACCAAAATAACTGATACAAGTAACAAGTTCATTTCTATATTTTTTGTGTGGCATCAGGTGTTCAAAAAACCCACTTTTTCGTTCAAACTTTATTGCCAAACCTTCAAACCTCTGTAAGCGTTAAACTACTGCATATGAGCATTCGAATATACAATTCTCATATGCATTGATGTATATGAAAGATCGCAAAACCTCAGCACCTCTAAAGTTATAAAATAGTTCTCTAAGTACTTCTTTAAAAATTTGAAAGATAGTCGAAAGCTGATATCGTGTCTTCCATTATCGTAGGGTAGTATATATCTACTGTAAGAACAGTTTTAAAAAGAAGTATCTTAAAGGATCAGGTACGAAGGCTAAAAGGGTATTGCCCGAAGGCACTGGATTGGCATTAAATAGGATTGAGGTTCGATACCCGGTGGCAACTTCAAGACCACTCAGTTTTACATTGATGGATTCCAGTTTTTCGGGGAAGTCAAAATGATCTTCCCACAATGCCGCACTATACTTGGTTCAGAGCGAATTGATAGGGGAAGTAAACATAAAGGTTTGCTGTTTATCGCCAACATTGATTGAATTGGCGATTATTTTCTTACTGATCATTTGTAATATAGCGTTGTTATTCAAAAAAATGGAGTCAAACAGCCAAAGGTAATGCCAAATGTTAGGTTGATATATTTACTTTCACTATCAATTCTCACCGGACAGAGAATAAGTTTGGTGCGAAAGGATTTAGAATTGCATATTTGAGTAAAAAATGTACACATAAACAATCAGATTTTAATTGTAAAGATTCTATGTTCACTATGCATTTTAACAATTCTGCATTTAGTGTTGTAAATAAGTTAATCGCTTTCAGTTAATCACTCGCGGTTTAGCAAATGGACAAAATTTGGAGTTCTCCCCTATGCACTATCTTCTTATCCAATAATATGCAAAACCGGTTTTGCTATGTAGAGAAGATTGCAGGTTAAATAACGATTTTTTACATGCAGAACCGTCAGTGGGTTAAATCTGCATTTTATCAACAAAGCAACTACAAACACGACAATAAAATTCGAATAGCTTATTATTTGTTTTCAGAACATAATTGTATTCTAAAATGAGAACTTGTACTATGTGTAATGGTATAATCCTCGACGGAAGAATCTAATTTTGTTTTATATCGGGGTCAGGACGATGGATTTCAAAGAATGATGTATATTGAATAAACGTGCTTCCATAAAACGAAGAATATGGCGTGAAATATAAATCGGAAGAGCTCGTAAATCGTATTTTATTCAGATCCTCTTTTGAAATATTCGCCTTAAATGACATCTTCTATTGTTGTGTGTTTAAATTCAAAAATTATGTTAGGAATTTTATAAATCTGAAAGGATTTATCTGAATAAAATTATGATGAAAATAAACCTTTACAATTTCGATTAATATGCTTACAAATATATCTTTTTCAGTAAAGAGTATTTCAACCAACCAGAGATATTTTAGAAATTAATAACAAATTTTTTCCCCCACAAATTTTCAGATATTTAAAAAAAAAGAATTAGATTTTTTTAGACTCAATTTTTTTAAGCACATGTATTTGCAAATTGGAAAGATAGTAATTGAAGAGGTTTAGGAATTGAAAAGGGTTTTCATGTTTCTCCTATGAGTAAACTTTTATTTTAAATTCTGAGATGAAATTTAAAATTAAAGCAGAAGATGCTGTAATAATTTCCAAATCCGTGATGCAGTGTTTCCTCTACCAGGGGTATAAGTAGTTAACAAATTAATTACTTTATAAATATATTTTAAAAAATTACAAAATTGTTAATATTTACTGCTATACTATTTAAAAAGGCTACGACAAAGCTATATTAAAAATAACCTTCGATTCATACACAATTAAATGCTTTTAAAAAACATTTAATAACATCTTCAATAAATTAGAATGATTCGCGCAATTTTAATAACTTATGTGCCTTTATTCTTATCTTAACCACACCACCATAAAAAATAACATTTTCTAACGCAACAGCGAAAGTCAGGAATTCGTTTTTACCATAATACGATTATTAAAATCCAAAGGAAAGGTTTTTCTCTTTTGTTATACAAGAAACTGCGGTAAATTTTCCATTAAGTAATATACATTGCTCATGTATTTAAATAAGGATAAACTTTATATCAAGCAACAGCAACAATTATTGCAACTATTTTTAGATTCATAAAACCACGCAATATGTTTGCATCTTCAACCTCTATCCTGGACATAAAAACGAAGTAAATTCGCCCGGGTGCAAAAATTTTCTGAATAAAGTGTTCTTTTCTGGCTCTTTTACGCACTTTATGTTTAACAAAATTCTTTAACGTAATGTTTTCGCGTTACCAGAAATGTTGTAAAAATAGCTCAACTATAAAAAAGAGGAACACAATTTATCCTTTCGCATATGCTCTGGGGATGTAGGAAATTCACACAAGCACATATTTAAGGCTGATTCATTCGAAAATATAGCTGAGTCTTTATTTGGAAACAGCTATGCTTAAAAGAAAAACAGATTATATAAATATTTAATTAAATGAAACTATTGTAATTTTAATGACTATGACAGTAAAAAAATTAAAACTTTTCAATAATGTTTTTATTCTATTTTACACGGATCGTACTCTATATAGAAGTTTACACTATTAAATTCTTATCTAACATACACATGCGTGTGCAGCGCATGCCCACGCATGCATATATATATAGACATATTTANATATATATATATATATATATACACAAATTGAATTAATTATTATATTAATAAAGATGATTAAGAACTAAACAAAGATAAAAGGAAAATATTGAAAGGAGGATTTAAGAAAAAATTAAAAATCTTATACAAATAAAAAATACATGAAATTTAAAAAACATATACTCTTGTCATCAGCTCACGCGATCACATGTCATCAGCTCACATTTATATTAGTGAAAATAGTGCTTTCTAATATTGTATTTATCAAGCTAAATCATCACTTTTGGAGTAAAATTTATAATTTAAAATGGAAAATATGCATTATTTAATATGAAGTATCTGTTTAATGCTGAAATCATGCACTGCTTAGTGTAAAGTATGCATTTTATAGGAAAAAGCATGCCTAACTTAATATAAAGTATTGGTTTTTTAGTAGAAAATAATCATTATTTGGAATAGAGTAACTGTTTCATAATATAAAGATTACAATTTTAATGGAAATTATTGCTCTTATATTAAAAATATTTTTATATTAAAATTTTATTTTTATTTTCATAAAAAAAAAATCAATGTAAGCAACATAAACAATATAAAAAAGAAATACGCTAAATGCGTTTTTTTTTTAAATTGGAAATATTTTCAAAGTGAATAAATTTAAAGATATTTCTGTGTACATAACTTTTGTGCTTTTGTGTGTTATATAAATCATTTACATAAATTACAATTTACATAAATCATACCTTACAATGTGCTTACAATTTATATAATCAGAATTTTTTTTTGTCTCTTTTATATTGATTTTATTATTTTGATTCTCTATTATATATTATATTCTCTTTTATATTGATTCTCTATTATTTTTTTTGTCTCTTGGGTTGCGAAGCAAATAAAGGTATTGCGTGGTGTTGTATTGGTTTGTCGCAAAACGTACCTATGCGAACCAATGGCATAAACATATACTGTAGGGATAAAATATAGGATAAAATTTCGGGGTAGATGAATTTATTTTCTTAGATAACATCATGTTTCAGTCGTAATATTATCCATTTAAATATGTTGTACCGAATTTCCTGTGTGTGTGACACTAACCAAAATAGAAGTAAATACTGTGTGGGTCGAATGAACTTAAAATGCCATTCGAATGATTTTAAAACAGAAATAAATCAGGTACCTTTAAAAATGAATTCCGTTGTTGTTGGTACATCAGTTGGAGCTTCCATTTTACGGTAAACCATATTTGTTATCCTTGACTTCCCCTAAAAATACATAAAAAAACAATGAAAATTTTCAGATAAAATGTTTTTTTTCAGCATTATAAAATGTTTTACAATTTCAGAATAATTACTGTCAAAAAAAAAACAATTCTCTCTCTAATGTTATGATGATTTTAATAAATTACATTGACGCATTTAGGTCTGGAGATCAGTACTGCCACTCCAGCCGGCGGAAATCTGCACATTTCAAAATTTTGCAGCATGATGATGCCTTTGTGACGGCACGCTATCATCCATTCAAAGTGAAGTCAGAACCTTAAATTTGAACTTTAAAAAGAAGAGATATGTCTCAAAGTACACTCCAGTACTCATACCTGTAACAGTGCCTTTTACAAAGACATGAAGGGTCCAAGTCATCCAACTTCCCAGACAGCCAAAAATTTGCTTGCATATTTGCTTATGCGTGTCACCTAATTTTTACAGTCCAAGATAGTGAACATCATAACCAAAGACGATCTGGAAAGGTATCAGGTTAATGACCCCATGACGTTGAAAGAAGCATGTATGAGTATAGTTAAATAGTTTGTAATATCATTTCAATGGGAAGAAACGTGCAGTCACAAAGACGGCATCATGTCGAGAATTTGAAAATTTTTTGCTGAATGCCGGTTCTCCAGACCTGAATCCGAGAGAGAATGTTTGGGACAACCCCAGCAGGTTAAGCACCACCGGTCATTACATATATTGGAACAAGGGTTACTCCACGCCGGATCATCTTTCTCAATTTCGGGGTTCTATATGGAAAGTTGATGCAGATAGTGGTAATCACATTCCTTACTGGAACCATTTTTTGTAATTTTTTTTATTATAACCTACATTATATAATTTAGTTTTGCGTGTATTTTCAACCTTCTTAAAGGTTACGAGGACACATAATAATAAATTTTTTTTATTGCAAGCACAAGCAAAAGCATACAAAATTATAACCCTCTCATCTTCCTCGCAAATTATATATGATTATTTTTTTTTGAAATATATTTTTATTTAAAATATTCTTCATAAAATTTATGAAACGAAACAGAAATTAAATATAATATATTTTATTTAGTTTAAAATATAAAAAAAATATTTTCCCAAAACGTAATCAATTCGCAATAATTTCCGATGCTCAGAAAACAAATGGCAGTTACTTACATTGTATCGATGCAAATAGAAAACTTATTAGAGTTAAAATAAAATCACCCTAGTATTTTTTTTAAAGAAATTAGAATTAAATTGTATATATTTCACGCCAGCAAGCTATTAAAAAAAATTCCTGTTCTTCTTCAGAAAGTATATTTGAAAAAGGAAAAATAATAAAGAATTATGGTACTATAACACAAACTAAATTTATATCAGAGAATACATTTCTGTTTTCACTCCATGAATAAGAATGTTTCATGGCGTAACATTTCTGAAATACAATTGCTTTGAGAAAAGTGAAAAATAAATTTAAGATATCATTTCATTTTCCATTCCTTTTCTCATATTCATCTTCTTGAAAGAGAGGTATATTGCAAGACGTAGCAGTTACAAAATTCTTTGTTTGATATTTGCAATTTTATAAAGTGTATCAGATAGGGTCTATTTGATCTTGAGAAAATAAGTTTTTATTTCTGAATTTGTGTTTCGCTAAAAACTGGTCTAGGCTTGCAAGATTTTGGAACAATCTTTTTTAAGTATTGCGCAAGTTGTGTGTCTACTTTACAACTCTTTTTTATTCTCGGCAGAAATTCTTTTAACTACTTCTTACACGATTTAAAAGTATTTTTCCTTAAATTTTTCACGTTTAGTCGAATATGAAGTAGCTGGTATTACTTTGTAACAATATTATATTATTATTTGTAACAACTTATTGTTATACGCAGGAACAGAATTATTCTGTTTGTACTGCAACAGGACTTTGATAATTAGATTACTCTGTATCAGGAATTTGATAATTGCATTATTCTGCAGCAGAACTGAGATAATTACAGCAACAGGAATTTGCTAAATTTTATATTTTGCAACAAGGCTTTGATAATTACAATGTTCTGCACCAAGCCTTTGATAACTACATAATTTTCTACTACAAGACTGATATTTGCAATGATCTCTATTAGGACTTTGATAATTACCCTGTTATACAACAATACTTTGTTGATATTTGCATTGTTCTGCAATAGGATTAGGATAATTAAAATGTTCCACAACCACACTTTGAAAACTGCAATATTCCGCAGGATTTTGATAATTACAATTGTTTTGCGGGCACTGTCAAAAACAAACAAACTGCTCTTACTAGTTTAATTAGCAATACTTTTTTTAAAAGACGAATACATTTATTTTGCCGACTAAATTTGCAAATAAAAGGAACCTGAAAAGATTAAAATATGCTAACGATATTAAAAAACAAACAAACTTATAATACCATACAAAATGTTCAATGCAACTTGGGGATGAGCTATTAGTAAAGCAGAAGTAGAAAGCAGTTCTGCTACAAACATAAATTATACTTCAGGAACTATGACTGTTCTACGACGTAGGTATAAGTTTTGAGTACTCCCTGCTTTAGTGTTATCACGGTACCTCTATATCAGAGTTGCCTATTGACACTATAACATTGGTGCCTATAAGAGATGAGACTGGCTCAAATGAAGCCCGAAAGCCTTTTCGTTTACTAAAAAAAAATTCGGGATGGTTCAGAGTCATGGTAAAATTGTTTTTTGCTTTACTTTTTCACTACTTTACTAAGACATCATAGCATAATGAAATAGATAAAGTAGAAGAGGGAAATAAAAATAAATGCTTAAACTTAATGGTTTACAAAGATGGTTTCTGATAGGGAATCTTATAAAGGTTAAAAAAATTGAATGTCTGCTCTTGCTGACACTTCTTTTTTTACCTTCAGTTTAAAATTTTTCTCTTCGCTATTCTTTTGAAGGTGAGTGACAAAACACATTTTAATGATTAATTTCCTTTGCTTAGACATCAAAAGTGACGAGACCACAAAATGTGGCTTTTATTCGGTATATATCTAGCCTCGGGCTATAAATAATCCTATGTATCTCGGAATCTGGTGGGCACGGATTAAATTCCGTCGCGCTCAGGCTTCCAAAAATGAGCCCGAACTCATCTTTATATATTACCACAATTAATCATAGCGGATGTGAATGATTGTTTGTCGATTTTTCACGAATCATTTTCGTGATATTAAAATTTCATTTAACATATTAAGGTTCAAACATAAATTAAAATAATTTTTTGGATACTTAAACAATATTCATAGAGTTTATGAAGAAAAGCAAACAGAGCAGTGCTCTCAAAACAGTAAAAATATTTTCGGCTTATATTTCTTATTTGTAAAAAAAGGTTTTTTTTTCTTACATTTTTAAAATTTCATATCTTGCGATAAATTATAGTATAACACAACAAGCTAAAATAGTTTTCAAACGTTTTTTGGGCATTTATATTAATAAATGTTTTTTAACAAAACCATATTTAAGAACAATTACGTTAACGCAGACATTTTCGGCAATCCTAATTACAAGTTTGTGAAAGAAAAGAGCACCGCACACTAAAAGGATCCTTTCTTGGCAATGATTTTCACTTCTCAATTCCCATTACAAGAAATTAAATCAGTTTTATTTGGAGACCAACAAAAGACTGTCATTTAATTCATATTATATTCCCGAAAACTAAATGACAATCATTAAAATCAAATGACGTTCATTTACTTTTTATGTATTATTTACATCAATATTATATTCGTAAAATCTTTTTCGATAATTTAAATGGAAATGGTGAGAAAGTGTTGACAGTTATTTTACTCCATTAAATGAGGAATATACTTCTCTCGGCTGAATACCAACTCATTTTTTCTCTTTGTATATAACGAAATTATAGTAAATACGTTGCGAAAAAATTAAATCTCTTTTTAAGTATTTTTTAAATTTTAAACATCACACCGTCACAAAATTAGTTTTTTTAATACCGTAACAGTACCTCGAATAACACAGTTATCAATAGATAAATAATTTTTCTAAGTTTTTATAAAACAAATCAATTAATTTTAGGCATGTATTTTTTTTAAAGAAAAAGTATTTGGAATTTATATTGATAAAGATAGCGAATAATTTAGTAAAAAATAAATTGTCACGAAAATCTGAAATCTTATGTTGAATATTTTTAGTTAAACAAAAATTAAATGCGGTATTAAAAATAAAAAATAAATAAAAATAAAAGGAGATAATAAGAGCAGAATAAAATCGTAAACAAGCGAAGAGAAAATTGAAAACTTTTATCACAATTTTTATATTGATTGCTGTCTCATCTATGGAACTTATTCTATAAGTAAGTAGTTGAAGAAATAACTTTATAACAGTCAAATAACTTAAGCTATATACTTATAAAACTACCGGCAAACATGCAAAACAAACCACACCCAACTATAAACAGAATATCGTAAAATATATTTAAATTATGAACGGGATGTATTATGAGATATGGAGTGAAGATAAATATTCAGATTTTTTTTAATTCAGTATTTTCAATGTAGAGTTCGAAATGAAATAAGATACTTTTCTTTCATTTTCTGCCCATAAGCTGCCCTCTGGCGAAATATATAAATTCATAATGTTCATTTGAAAGTAGTGTTAGCAATATTGGTTTTTTAACTTGTTGTCAAAAGAAAGGCTTTGTTAGAAATTGCCTTTGTATAACCTTCCACATCAGAAGCACACAAAAACTGTCTTCAGTTTTGAAGCCTTCATCCACTGAAATATCCAAAATTAATTGAATTGGGGATTTAGTTCAGTTACCGACATGGCAACGCTCCTCTCTCTGTAATGGCCTTCTAGTGGTCGAAAAATTTATGTTTCAGAGCGTGATTCTCGGTTTATTGAATTAGATAAAGCAATTTTGCCCCACCACTGCATGAAACTAATTTAAATGCATACACAAAATGTCAATTTGCTTCAGCCATTTCGTGTGCGAAGCTTTTAAAATGTTTACATCAATGAACAAAATTTTTCAAACTTTAAGCCTTTAATTTGGCAACACTTTATAAAATGTTTTGCTGAAACGAAATGTTTTGCATGAATGAAGCGAAAATGTTATGAAATGTTTTGCATCTTAGCAGTTAAATACAACAAAACCTTTTGTCTAAGAAATTTCAATTTCTTCTCTCGAAAATATCACTTAGAATCATTTCCTATTAAATTCCTCAATTTTTATTTAGTGCATCACACAATTATTTTAACATGATTAGGGGAGACAGAGGTAACATCAAATATCTCGATTGTGCCAAAATTAGTGCTGTTTTATTACGGACGATAAGGATTTTGTCCAATAGTAGCAGCTTACTGTTTCATTTTGCTAACCTCTGCTCTCAAGGTAATACTGGGTACTACCAGGTTTCGCCCCTTCCCCTGGGTCAATGAAAGCCGAAGTGCAGCGGAGAAAGAAGTTTGTTAGCAAAATATACAATTATTGTAGTTTTACAGATGAACATTCTGTGAATATGCAAATTGTAAAAAAAAATTACTGAATACTTGGAGTTGGAAAATAATCATTTGTACTTGAAAAAATTAACCTAATGAACATAGATTATAAGACTCCATTAAAAGAAATATATGGAGTAATTATGACTCAATAACGACTTGATAACAGTCCAAATGGATAATAGTTTTTATCTCTTTTATACTAAATTATTTTATTTCTAAAAATGTCAATACGAATGCTATGAGTTATGTCCATTGACTTCAAATGACTTTCTATCAATCTTTTTCTCTAATAATCGCTCTCTCTCTATCAATATCAATCTATATCATGTTACTTTTAGTCGACATCAACTAAAACGGGAGCTAATAAAATAAAGTTCCCTCGTGAGAAAAATAATTTTTTTCCTATAACAATGGATAAATGGTCAAAATTTAAAGCAAACAAATTTGGAAAAAAAACACAAAAAGCGTTTAAAAGTGCAATAACTTTCAAAAAACTTGGAATTTAGAAGGAAAAAAAACTTGTTAAGTTTATAATTAAATAAGGTCCTTGTAGTGCGACAAATTTTAACTCGATGGTTGCATTACTGCTGTCTGTAGAGCGGATCCACATAGTATTTTTTTTTTAATACGAAATAAACAGTTTTATTGTAAACTATTTTTTCTTTAATTCATTGTACTTCCTGTACACATTTCTACATACTGCAAAGTCCTAAAAATATCCAGCTAACATGAGCATTCCGGAAAAACATTACAACGAGATCAAGAAAAAAATTAAAAAGAGCAAACAACTTGAAACGTCCGAGAGTTTTTTTTATTTTTTCATTTTTGAAACTGGGTCTTTGATTTTAAGGTAGTATTGGAAATGATATAAGCCGTGTTGATGTCTTGTTGTTTATATTTTAAACAAATGTTTTTTTTAATTTTTTTAATGTACATACTAGCGGCCTAAGCCCCCTGTTTGCTGCCGCTCACTAACCCCGATGATTGTTTCTCAATAATTGTCTTTTATTGGCAGAAAACAGTTTTTCTACTAAAGTTAAAATTATTCCCTTAACATATACATATACTAAAAGGAATTCTGTTTGCTTACGTTTGTGCCTCTACTTTTCACGTCCAAATATTACTATCTATTAGTATTATAAACATTTAGATCTCTTGGTGAACAGAAGTGATATTTCGAAGTAATAATTTTTTAAAATAACATTTATATTTTTATAACATTATATTGTCCAAACAAATTTGATGAGTATACAACCGTAATTTAATATTTTCGCTAATAATAGCAGTACTGGAAAGTAACTTTAAATTAGGGATACAAAAATATTTAAAGGAAAACAATACCTTTACGACTTTTTTTAATTTTATGCTGATGACAACCAAAACAATATTGAAATAAAAAAGGAAAAACTGGATTATTCTTTTTCTTCTTTCAAATCCCCATTTCTAGCCTAGCTAGACACACACTGAATTATTAAAAATTATTACCTTTACACACACGCGTTCTCAATTTTAATTGGCTGTTTTGTGCGTTACTAACTGCAAGTGTTCTGTGATTGGCTATTTGTTATCATTTCACTCTCTTCTTATATTATATAAAGATATATATGTTATTGCTGATAGCAAGAGACATGCGAAAACCTTCGCTCCCGCTTTAAATAGTACAGAGATTGGTGTAATTAGGTTCCAGTCGTACATACCTTTGTAACTCTACGCATTATGGCAAATCATTTAATGCTTCCTAATATGAAGTGAAAGAGGGACAAAAATCTAAAAATAACTTCCTTTGAAATATAAATCTAATTATTATTCAATGGTATGTTTTCAACCTTGAATTCCCAAAATAGAATAGCTCTACGCTTACTCTTTAACAAAGATATTTTATGAAACCGAAAGAATTTTAATTCTTTTATTAATACAAAAGTATTTATTATTTTTGTATTANTATGTTATATATATATATATATATTAATTTTTTTAAATGCTTTTATGTTATTTTTATGTCTATCTGTTACGTAAATCTGTGCTGTCAGTACAGCTGTAAAGGAAGGTGCTTAGTCTTCCTACAGTATGCGGCTTAGGATGAATAAATACAAAGTAAATTGACGACACTATAACATTTAATATCTACAGTTACTTACAAGTTAATACATAGTTAGAAGCATGATTGATTCCAGTTATTAAATACATTATTAATAAGGAAAAATATTTACATCCATTATTTCTTTAACATTCAAATATATAAAGCGACAGTATTATAATTAAAATTACGTTGTCCTAGCAACGCGCTGTTTACATTGATATAAAATGAAATTTTTATGCGTGTGATTTTACTGATCTTGCGCCCCACACAGCTTGATTTGGTACAACACCATTGGAATTTTATGTTTGTAAGGTTGATAGTTTTTGAGCAGCAGAACAAAATTGAACACCCAAAGTAGCGGTGGCGGCACGTGCGATTTTTGTTTCAATTTAGAGAGATAAAGTTATAAGAAAGTCTTTCTGCAAAGATTCAAAAGGGAAGAAAAAATTTACGAGTTTTAGTTTTTATAAAAAGAAAGATTTAATCAGAAAACATCTAGAATGCTAATAGAAATGTAATTATTTGTTAAATTAATGTATTACTTTTTGAGAATTTTTTTGATATCAGGGAAGGAGAAAAAGTGATTTTACAGACACAATTTATTTCGCTGCACTATCAAAGTAAGGAGTTAGGAGAAAAATGCCAAGAACTTAACTACCTTCACATTTCTCCATCGAATCTTAAAATAGTGTTTTTGCATTTACCTGTTCATCACGAAGAGCACCGAGTAACTTTTACTTTAAGTAAGTTACTTCTTCACTAAATTTGTTTGAAGATCTATTAAGGCCTGGCGAATTTTCTCCCTCACTTTGTTGACCTAAACCTGATAAGTAATTTGAAGGCACGATTAGAGCGAGAAAGTTGAGAAAATTAAAAAAAGTTGCTAAAATCCACTCTCACCTTTAGTGATTGTACGAGTTGAAAAATAACAGTGTTCGTTTTATGTTTGTTTACTCGATTAATGATCAGTTTAATGCGTCAGTGCATCTTTGTTAAGGGGACAAATTGGGATTGGATTAAGATTGAATTTTTCATCATTCTTGTCAAGAGAAATTGTTTTGTTTTGGTCCTCAAGAACTTTTATGTACCGACCTTTGTTAAAAGGAAGGTTAAATTCTTTTGTAAATTGTGGAATTTTGCTTTGATGGCTTTAGTAAATCTTTGAATTGGATAGCTGATATGTCTAGTAAATATAGGAATTAACTTAATGAATTAGGATTTCGATTAAACTTAAATTAATTAAGCAGAATTAAGGCTAGAAATTCTTGCCATTACCATGAAAAATTTTCAATTTTGACTTGATTATCACAGAATTAATAAATATAATAACATTAATAAATAAAACAAAATTGAAACAAAAATTTACATAAAAATCAATAGTTTTTTCTGCATTGTCAAAATGCCCAATATCCTTCATACTTTCCAATATTTATTATAAGGTTTATGTACTTTTGTAATTTAAAGCTGCTCTGCTTAAATTGACAGCTACGCTTACTAAAATGTAATTTATTGAATGTCCAATATCTTTCTTAATTTCTAATATTTTTCATAACATTTATGTACTTTTGGAAATTTAAAATTACTATGCTTAAACTGATTAAGAAATATAATTCTTACCATTAAGTTTGAATCGTGAATCTAGAATATTGACGTTAAACAAAATGAAGAATATAAAAATCCCTTATTATATTTCTAAACATGAATTGATGGTACCACTGACCTTGCAAAAATTGTTTACATAGAGATACGTGAATGGCAAAGCCACGATTTTCAATTTGGTTTCTGCACATAGCGGTTTTAAATTTTTTGAAAGTAACTAATGATCTGTTACAGATGATTTCATTTTAATGATCGAATGAAAAACTAAATTTAAAAAAAGAACGGTAACTTCCCTATTATATTTTGTTCTTGAATAATTTTGTGAGTTTCCTTTTAATAAATAGAATTTTAATTTAGACGCAAAATTCAATTCTTTCATGGATTTTAAAGATGTAGTACTTTTTTTACACACAGTTACGCTCGTACTATCTTTGAAGATTTAATGATTTATATGTTGTGATTTGAATCTGCTCTTTGTTCATAACAAGGTGAAATGTTTTTTTTCTCTCTTCTTTTTATTAAATACTTTCATTCATTTTAAAAACCAAACGTTATACCTTTTATTTGTTAACATTTGTTTAAATTAAAAATCTGATGTTCATTCTTAACGTTCTGGTGTATTTCTTGTACAACATTAGTGATCCACCCACAATTTTCTAAACTATACTTTCAGACAGAAGTTTTCTATTACAAAATTGAACAATCAATCAATCAATCTACAGATAATTTGATGACATCGCCTCAAAATGTTGCATTCCTCTTCCAATTTCGTTATGTATTCATATAACTAGATAAAGAGTGAGTAGGAAGTCGTCCCATTATGGTCGAGATTAATTGATAGAGCCAGCAATCAACGCGCTGCTTGCCTAACGATTCCGATTAAAATGATTAATGGTAGAAATAAGGTAATCTTTCGATGACGCAATCTGTTGTTCATACAAAAACTCTTAGTAGGAACTTGAGCGTTTGCTAAGTTTGTAGATGTGGAATTAATAGAAAGAGGGAGAACAATTAATCCTGGACAGGAAACACAATTTGAGAAAGTAGTTTAGTAGGTAGAGAATAAGTAAAACTATGTTTTATTTACTAGATTTATCAAAAAAAGACCTGCTTACATTTTCTTTTAGATTTGTATGAAAGTCGTCTTTTTTAGCTTTATCGTTTTGAGTAATCACCAACAAAAGAAAATAACAAAGTGGTTTAAACTGAAATTCAAATACTTTTTACGTAACTATAAAATGTATAATTTTTGCAACTAAATTTTAAAAAACAAATAGAACAATTTAGCGAGATTTTTTTTATCTAGATAAATTTTATAAAGACTTTTTCGAAGTTGTTTTGACAATAATAATAATAAAGGCCACAGTTTAAAAGTCTTAAACTCGCATCAAAGTTATAACTTTTAAGTATATAATGTTACAATGAAGAATCGAAAAAATACTGCAAATTTTTAAGACTTTTTTTTAAAAAATCGCCAATTTGTGAAGATTTTTCCACCTGGATGAAAATAAATAAAATCGATGAATAATTCTCAATTTTTTTTGCCAATTTTTATGAGCCATGGTAATGCAGCGTCGGAGTTACTACTTCTGTTACGATCTATTCATTTTCAAGAAGAAAAAAAATCACTAACACTTTTTATTTTTCAAAACTAGTCTTTCTTCATATTGACGAAACCTCAGTTTAAGACCACATTTTAAGTACCTTTAACTCGCATCAAAGCTATAACTTAAATTTAAGTATGTTATCTTGCAGTAAAGAATTATCGGGGTTTTAAATCCGAGAAGTAACATTGATGGGGGAATTAACTTTCCTAAAAAACATCAATTTGGAGAGATTTTTCCACCTGAATGGACCTTAATAAAAATTGATAAATAAATCTCTCAATTTTGAAAACTTTTTTTTAAAAAAGATCATATCACAAACACTTTTTTTCTCACAAGATTATTATATTTTGTTATTGACGTTTTGCGCTCTTTTAAAAATTTGCATAGGAAGTACTGGCTCTGTGGCAGAAATTTTTCGAGCTATCTGCGACAAAACTCTTTAGCACTAATATCTTTCTGCACGATACTTTCAATAATAACAAACATATATGTTACTAATTTAAAATAATGAAAGCGCTGTGTTTACTAAAAAAAAAACCCATATAATTTTTTTTAATTGAACATGGAACAGTTTTTTATTCTAATATTATGGATGATATTCTCGAATTTTGTTGGGGGGGGGGGATCTCAAATTATTTCTATCTTCGCATTTTGTAAATAATCATCACAGTAAAAATAATAATTAAAAACCATGAAATCCGTAGTAGTAATTGCCGAAAAAAAGATAGACGACGAAATCACGCTAATCGGACTCCTTAAATACGTGAGTCGTTTCGAGATTAGGTTATTGTAATAAATAATATAGTATAAAAAGTATCGGGTTTAAAAACTATGGAGAAATCAATAGCAATAACTGCATAAAATTCGTTAGAATCATTGTCCGAAAGCATATGCACGATTCGAATTTTCCATACTGTTTGAAATATATCGGGACATTTAAAATCCACATGAACATCAATATCAATAACTGCCGAAAATACAATCGGAACATTATACATCGATTCACGATATTATCGGCGTAAATTTGGAGCGTCAAAAAGAGATTACCTAATGGCAAGATTCAAATATTACGTGTAACCTTCTGAAGAAAAGTAATTATTTTCCCTTTTCAATAGAAAAATCATTCTGCAAGAACTCAGCAACCATCTGCGTCAATGTCGCCGTGCCGCTGCGATTCTGTCACGAGGAGCACTGGTTACAAAAATAAGCTAAAATGAACCTATTAGTTGTCAATAATTAACGCAAACTGAAAGCATTTATGAAATTATTATATTATTTGCAAAAAGAAAATCATTATTTTATGCGACGAAAAAGCCTTTGAAAAACAGCTTTAAATCAATAAATAACCCTCAATTGATCCCAGACAATTTAAAGTTACAAGAACTTTTCAAATATAAAAAAGAAATCAAAAACGTCGATCATGTTCCTAGAACTGAGAGATTTTCTTTATGTTGACTTTTTGAGCCATTTCTATAATCAGCGCAATCTTAGGATGGGTAATATTCGACCAATAGTCATGGATAATTATTGCCAACTCTCAATAATTATAACATAACATATTATTCACTGAAAATCATTGTTTTATATGAAGACATAGGTTTTGTTCTAAAACAGCTTTAAATTAATAACTAAAAAATTCTTTTGAATTTATTATTCTTCACTTTCAGGTTAACGGCTCAGTTCAAAGGAAAAGTAAGCACTAGCAGCACGCATATTATCACATAGTGTATAAATATTAGAAATCAGGGGTTTTGTTTGACATCACCTCTTGGTTGCCCTTTTAAGTTGTTTTTTGTTTAAGAAAATAAATGAAAAATAAATAAATAGGGGAATACATTAATATAAGGGAATAAATGGAAGTGTTTTATAACAATATTTTATCAGAAAGTACAAAAAAAAATTTATTTTTTATGTGACATTTATTAGTTTAACACAATAATCAAGAAATAAACTTCTTATGCTGGTCTCCTCCAGAAAGTATATTAATTGCTGATCTTTATTCATACCATTTAAGTTATTCAATGTTTTTATAAGAAGAATTGTATTAATATTCTGCTACATATGTTTCAGTTGCTTTCAGTAATTCGAAAGAGAAAAAAAATCGCCTGAAGTTAAAATGAATATTTCTTCAGAACCGTTTTCGTATTTTTTTCCCGATGAAACCAAACAAATATTTGTGAAGCAGTATAACAGTCTCGCTAGATACAATTTTTTTTTATTTGGAAAATATACCCTACAGCCTGTTTGATTTATGGTATAACACGCATCATCAATCCTGTGTTCAATATAATTATTTCGCAAATAGTAATCCTTAACATATGAAATTTTTCTTGCTGAGTATTATGAAAATTAAATAAATTTTGAAATTTGCTCACGAATTTTAAAAATTTCTGAAAAAAAAAATTATTTTGATAATTTTTAACGAAAGCATTTTTGGTGAAATTAACATGAACATGAATATTTAAAGAAAAGAAACTAACTCGAGGAAGAGCATGAATATGTTTCAGAAAAACGGTGTTGTTTTTAAAAAAAAAAAAGGTTTGCGTACATAAACATTAAATAAATAAATAAAATGAAGGAAAATAGACTAGTGACAAACTGTTTTGAAGTATTTTTCTTACGCGAAATCGAATAAAATCTCACTCATGTCTATAATTTTTCCTTTTTCTGTCATTTTCTTCGCTACTTAAAAAATTGAGCAAATGCGGCTAAAAAATTTAAAACTCTAGAATACCAGTTTAACTTTTGTCTCTTATAAACCATTCGGACAATTTTTATGAAATTTTGTATTTTGTCTACAAAATTATACAGTTTTAAATTGCGTAAAAAAAATTAAAACAAATGTATGAAGTCAGATTTGAATAAATATTTTCGAGCAAAACTATTTTTATTATCTTGAATAATTTCTAAAGGCTAGCGAAATGAGAAAAAGATGAAAATAATGAACGAGAAAGTAATTCTTGGTAGCTCAGTATATTTTTGAGATAGGGATCATCTAAGTTTTAGATACTTATAGGAATCCAAACTCGTCGGAAAAAATTGTATTCAGAGAAAGTACTTTTTGTACCTATTTTAGAAATTTAGAACATCGTCAGTACCAATTAATTTGCTTATTTTAGGTTTGCTTCTTAAGCAGGATCTTTAAATTCAGGTTTTCCAAGTTTCATTTAGTGTATAGTACAAATTTTGAAGGTGTATATTAACTACAAAAATAAAAATACAGAATATTTTTATACTTTAACACCAATAGACAACATATCTTTAATCATAAACTTCACATTAGAAAACGGTCTCTCCGTACTCAAAATTCAATACAACGTTTTAAGTTTTTTCTTTCTTTTCAAAGCATTGTTATTTTATGACGTAGACTTTTTATTTTTGCTTGATAAAAACTCATAATCATAGTGCAGCAGTTCTATCCTATGCTTTCTTGAAATTGATTGTAGTAGATGTCTTGCCATTGAAATAGCAATGGGTCGGAAGAACTTTCTAAGACTTGCCAAAGACTCCAAAAAACTCAGAAGGAATAAAGTTACGTGATGCGAAAAAATAAATCAAAATTTCAATAGATACAGCTCTGGTAAATATGTATTTGCGTGTCTTGGGTTGATGAAAACCTTTTTCATCAGAAACTCATGTTAATTAATTTTTTGAGACGTGAGGAGTGCACGTGATAATAGAAATTGCGATGCTTTTAGACAATGAATCAAACGGTGGTGTCTTATAGAACAGAATACTTCAAGATATCAAACGATATTTCTAGGAGTGCCCAAGCCAATAATTTTGTCTCCAGCTAGCCAATCCGCGGGCCAATTTCTCTTTATATATTTAAAAATCGCTGTGAAAAAACTATATACGCAAAAACTATATGGCTGCGCAAAAACTTTTTACTATGCTGCTGCGCAAAGCAACATGACTATGAAACTGCGCAAAAACTATATGACTGTGCTGAGCAAAAACTATACTACTGCCCAAAACTTAGAATTACTGATGTGAATGGGAAAATGTGCATGGAGTGTGATGAAATGAAGAAAAAATTGGTTATTAGATTCAAGAATTATTGACGGTTAAACGTGTAATAAAAAATATTCAGAAAGCCCTTCTGCAGTTCGCAGAGATTGAAATTGGGGAAACTGAAAAGGCTATTTTCATTTGTGAACTTAGCAAGTGTTTTCTGAAATTCAAAGTTCTTCAAATGTTTTTGCAAATTTATGTGCTTTTTCGTTAATTTTCTTGTTTTAAATTATGACAACTTATACATTGTAGTAGGAAAATTTTTCCATTTTTTCGCTAAATCTCTATTTTATAAGCTCGCACTTAAGTTGATATCAAAAGTAATGATAAAAAGAGAGAAAGACAGGTGTTGCTAGATCTGAAGTCGTTATTGATTCGAACTGTTATCGTGATATAATATAATAGTTAGATATCGATATACTCATTCGTATTGAGCGCCACATTCTTTATTTCTCAGTTTAAAAATTTTTTCTTTCTTTTTTTAACAGTAGACTTTTTTTCTGATGCAGATATCGCTCGTTTTATTGCGATTAACATGTAAACAAATGTTACATAACATGCCAAACATTTCGTAAATTGCCAAATTGCAAATGACATGCGAATAAAATAGTCGTTAAACGAGGGCGATTCTTGACTCGAATAAAAAAAAACTTTAATTTTTAACATCTTATTAAAAATTAAGATGTTTTTAGCAGATAGTGTCATGAAGGTGAATTTCGCAACATAATAAATCTAAAGCAAATTAGATTCTTTGAAAGTGACAAAGCGAATTCTTTTGAACCATGAACTATAAACAGTCAAATTGAAATTTAAAAAAAATAGAAAGAAATGAAAAGAAAATGTATAAGACAAAGGGGCAAGACAAAGGGATAATTCTGTCCCTTTTCAGATAAATAGCGTTAAAAAAAGTAAGCATAGGGTTCGAAGGGACAAAATACTGCGTTAATTTAGGGTAATGATCATCGGGTTGGTTGATGTAACCAGCTCTTAAGACGGTGATTTCTTTAGTGTAAAAGTCATGCTCTATACGCCCATTATTCTAATTTGGAATCGCATTTTCTGTACTTACTGTAAAAAACAATCAGCGTTTTTTTTTACACTTACAATACTTAAAGTGTATCTTAAAAGTCAGTGTTTCAATAAATTAATTACCTAGTGTTGGAGTTCAAACCTATCAGAAATCGGTGAGCTTGAATTTTTGTTTATACATAAAATAAATTATCTTATAAGCCATTAACAAATCTGTCTAATGTTGAAACGAGATTCCACTAGTTTTTTGTCAGGGATTTTAAAACGAAAAATTAATAATCTTTGCAGTCTTTACAAAAAGTTTTGCATTGACTGTTACGTCACGCGCCCAAGTATCATAATTTTGATCTAGTTGCGCTCTCTACGTCACTTTGTTAACATTGTTTGGTTTGTCATTTCTAAATTAACTTTCAAAAATTGGCTGGCAACAGCATTTTTATTCTTTAAGTTGTTTATTTTATTTCTTTTAGAATTCGTTCTTTTTTAGCGAAATGTTTTTCAACCTAATCGAATTCTTTGCCGACTGTTCTCTCTATATATGAAGAAAATAAAGTAAAGATTTAAGTGTTGTGAAAAGAATCGTATTTAGTTGTACAAAGTATTTCATTTGGCTCCCGAACAGGGACCACAGCAAATAAAAAATGACAAGCTTCTTCAAAAGCTGATTTAAGAAAGCAGATTTGTTAGTGGTTCTGGAAGAAATTGGAGAGACAGTGCCGGTTGGATCGACTTTAGCAAAATTAAAACACTTGATTTTGGCTAGCGATGAATATAAAAAGGATCCAGAATTCGTAAAACAGGTATTTGAAGATACTGTTAAAGAGAGAAAGAAACAGGAAGAATTGGAAAAGGTCCGAATGGCTATGCTTCAAGAAAAAGAAAAAGAAGCCATAGAATTGGAAATGGCCCGAATGGCTCATGAATTGGAAATGGCCAGATTACAGGCGCAAGATCGAGAATCGACAATTCATAATATCGCCAATTCAAGTTCAATTAATGCCGAAGCTGTTAATGCTAGGAGAAAATTTACGTTACCAAAGCTGGAGTTCAGGCAGTTTGGCGGCGATGTCAAGGAATGGCTTCCTTTTTGGAGCCAATTTCAGCACATAGATAAGGATGCGGATATTGCCCTTGAAGACAAATTCCATTATCTGATACAAGCTACTGTGATGGGTTCCAGAGCGAGAGAGATTGTAGAAAGTTTCCCGCCAACGGGGGCAAATTATACTAAAGCCATCGATAGTCTGAAATCGAGATTTGGAAACGAGGATCTTTTGGTGGAGATATACGCAAGGGAACTTCTCAAATTAATTATTAATGTTCAGTTGAATAGATCTTTTCCGCTTACTTCCTTATATGATAAGCTGGAAATATATTTAAGAGCTTTGGACACTCTCGGGGTTACTACAGACAAGTGCGCATCTATTCTCTACCCGATGGTAGAATCCTGTTTTCCGGAAGAATTTTTGAAGCCCTACCATCGGAGTAATTCTTTAACTCCAAAATTAGAAGCCAAAGAAAGGCTGAACAAACTGATGGTGTTTTTAAAGGAAGAAGTGGAGGGTGAAGCCCTAATTAATTTAGCTATGGAAGGTTTTGGCCTGCTTAAAGTGAAAGATAATAAGGTTGCTAAGAAGGAAAAAGTTGAATAAAAGAAAGCAGCACCACCTCAATAAGGCCGGTATTCGATGCTTCTGCCCGTATGAAAGGACACCCTTCCCTTAACGACTGTTTACACAGCGGTCCTAACTTAATTGAACTTATCCCGGATGTCTTATTGCGTTTTAGGGAAAGAAGTATTGGTATTTTTTCAGATGTGAGAAGAACGTTTTTACAATTAAGTGTCGCCAAAGAAGATAGAGATTTTGTATGGTTCTTATGGTGGCAAAATGAGGAGGACAAAAAGTGTAAAATATTTCGACATACAAGAGTTGTCTTCAGGGTAACGAGTAGTCCTTTTCTTTTGGCAGCTGTTATCAGGTATCATATACAAAATGACCAAGATAACGATGAAGATTTCAAGAAAAGGCTCTTACAGAGTTTCTATGTTGGCAATTCTTTAACCAGTGTAGATACTCCACTTGAAATGGAAGAATTTAAGCAAAAATCTATTGAATTGATGAAAAAAGGAAGTTTCGAGTTGAGAAGTTGGGAAAACTCACATTGCAAAGACTCGCCCACAGAATCAACTATATTAGGTTTGAAATGGAATAAAGTGGAGGACACCCTCAAGGTAAATATGAGTTGGTTAAAAGAAATCAATATGGAAAAAGTCACTAAACGATCTATTCTGTCTATCGCTCACCGCATTTTCGATCCTATTGGATTTACCACTCCAGTCATGCTGTGCCTAAAGTTAATGCTACAAAAGGCATGGGCCGATGGGTGTTGCTTGGGATGAAGAGATAAGAGAAGATCTGAAAAAAGAGTTTCGTCAGTGGTATGCAGAATTAAAAATATTGGAAGAAATTGAGATTCCCAGATGGATTCTGGTTAATTCAGAAAATCTAGAGAACTGTTCCTTACATACATTTTGCGATGCCAGTAAAGAGGCTTATGCAGCTGTGGTTTTCTTAAGGATTGAAGAGAAAGATGGCGATAAAATCAGTTTTGTGTCGGCGAAGTCTCGTATTACGTCACTCAAAGGAGGGACCATACCAAGGTTGGAGTTAACCGCTGCCTTGGTGGGAGCTAGACTCTCACAATCAGTTGCACAAGCTCTTGACTGGAAGAATATCAAGCAATACTTTTGGAGCGATTCCACAACAGTTCTCGCTTGGATAACCAAAGCAGAAAATTGGTCAGTTTTTGTTAGGAATCGCACAGATGAAATAAGAAAATCGAGCGACTTCTTCTCCTGGCTCCATGTTGCAGGAAAATTGAACCCGGCAGATCTTCCTTCCAGAGGATGTTCTTCTAAAACATTGAAAGCTATGAAATGGTGGGGGGGGGGTCCAGCCTGGTTGAAAGAACCAACTTGGAATATTACCACAGAGATTGATGTCCACAATGACGAGGAAATTGTAAAAGAACTGTCAAAGTCTGGTGGTTTTTTGACCAATTGCAACCAATTGACTAAAGAAGACGACTCTCAATTGAATCATAACATCGACAGAGAAGAAATAATATCTGACCAACGGCAATATTTAACAATCTCAACTTGCGGCATTAATGTAGATATTTCATGGATTTTCTCTTACTTTTCTAAATATTCGAAGATTCTACGAATGATAGCGTAGATGCTGAGGTTCACAAGCAATTCACAGCTCAAGAAAGAATAGAGAAAAACTGGTGAACTGAAAGTGTCTGAATTGGTGATAGCTGAAAAAAGGTTGGCAAAACTAGTTCAGCAAATGGTTTTTGTCCCAGGAGACATTGACAGGCTCAAAACAATATCTGTGTTTAAAGATGAGGGAGGCCTTCTACGCGTCAAAACCAAGTTGACAGAAAGGAAAGACGACGCTGATTTTATATCTCCTATTCTACTACCTAGCAAACATGATCTTGTTGACTGCATAAATTTGGATTTGCATCTAAAAATGCGCCATGCTGTTTAAATGTATTGATGTCTAAACTAAGAGAAAGGTTTTGGATAATAAAGAGTAAAAAAGCAATTAGAAAGGTACTGAAACGATGTATAAGGTGCAAGAGACACGAAGCCAAACCAATACAAACTGTTCCTGTGGTCTTACCAGAAAATAGAGTCAGAGATGCGTCACCTTTTGAAGTCAGTGGAGTCGACCTATGTGGCCCCTTAATTCTTAATAACCAATCGAAAGCGTGTTTCGTCCTCTTCACATGTGCTGTGCACTGCTCCATCCATTTAGAACTGATACAGTCACTTTCTACACATGGTTTTTTTCTTGGCTCTTCGAATATTCATAGCCCGAAGGGGCAGACCAAAGGTCATCTATAGTGACAATGGAACAAACTTCGTGGGAGCCGACAACCTATTCAAATCTCTAGATTGGAGCGTGATCGAGATAGAATCTTCAATAAAAAGAATTCAGTGGTACTTCTGTCCCCCTGCTGCCCCATGGTGGGGAGGTTTTTGGGAAATCATGGTGAAGCTGATCAAGACCCTTTTGAGAAAAGTTTTAGGTAGATCTTCATTGAATTACGAAGAACTACAAAGTGTTCTTATCGATTGTGAAAGTACTGTAAACTAAAGACCCCTAACGTATGTTTCCGAAGACTCCAATGACCTGATTCCACTGACACCTGCATTGTTCTTAGGTGAGTTAACAGAGGTGGGTGTTCCAGACCTGGATAATATCGACAGAGTAAACCTAAAGAGAAGATTTCGTTATCAACAAAATCTAAGGAAAGATTTAAGAAAGCGATTTGACGAATACCTTGGAAAATTAGTAATGCGCCCGTCCAAGGTTAAAGGTAATCAACGAATAGCTGCGGGAGATATCGTCCTAATTGAAACTGAAGGTAAAAAGAAGGTTCTCTGGCCAATGGGAAGAGTGACGGAAACATCTGTAAATGAACTTAATATGGCGAATTTAAATCTCGAGCACCATCAACAGCCGCTGTTTTCCACACAGCTTCTTTTACGTAAGAAGCTGCGATGGCCGATCTATGGAGATTAGATTTAATAGGAATCAAAGATCCCATTGAGAAGAAATTGAAAAAGGAAAAAGATTTTGAAGCACAGGAACATTTTCTTAAGACGGCACAAAGGTCTTCAAAAGCTGGCTTGACGAAAAAATCATTGAAGAAGTACCCTCTAATGAAACAGCTTCTTACGTAAAAGAACAAAGAAGAGGTTGCCTATTTTGTGATAGCAAACATAATAGTTTCGACTGTTTTTCCGCCCAGAAGAAGCCTTTAGTTGAGAGGCAGGAAATTGTAAAAAGTAAAAAAGGGTGTTTTGCGTGTTTGGTTCCCGGACACGTAGCTAAGTACTGCAGGAATTTCATAAAATGCCTGATTTGTGGTCGAAAACATGTGACACTCATGTGTGAAAACCTAGAACAAATGAGAAAATCAGCTTCAAAAGAGGGAGAAAAGGCGCAGACGGAAACATCTGTAAATTAACTTAATATGGCGAATTTAAATCTCGAGCACCGTCAACAGCCGCTGTTTTCCACACATTGACAGTTCTTATAATAATGTTTGCAGTCAGTGTGGCACTTTGCTGTCATGGTTTGAGCCAGGATTGGATTACTCGTTCTAAAATCGATAAGTATCTTTCTAACTTTTAACATCACTTGCAGATTTTCATACTTACAGATTTTCTAAATTTTCTACATGTTTTTCAAATTTTGATATTTTTATTCATAGCTTGCGAGTTCTCTAAACATTTTACATAGCTTTAATTTTTCTTAAATACTTGACCGTTGCTTTTGAATTTTTTAAATCTTGTGCATAATTTCTGAATTTTTAAATTTTGCATGTAGATTCTGAATTTTTTAAATGATGAAACATAGCTTTTGAATTTTTTGAATATTGTCTAAAGTTAGTAAATATTATAATGTATGTATGTTGCTTAATTAGTCACGACCAAAAATTAACATTAAAAACCGTTCCTAGTTAATTAAAAACTAAATTGATACAAATCATCTAAAATAATTTAAATAAATTTAACAAAACAGGGGCATTTAAATTTTACTTAAATTCAAATAAAAAAAAGTTAAAAAATATAAAAGTGATGCATTATAAACTGATTTTCCTATATTTTGAAATTTTCGTTCCGTTTAAAAAGAGCGTTTATTAAACTAGATTATGTATTTTTTTTTTGCCTGCGCAATACGTATAATAGAATGAAGTTTTTTCATTTAAATAAGGTAAAACAATTTCTATAATAGGAGAAAAAAATGCAAGCCTTTCTCTGCGTAATGTTTAGATATCGAAAAGAATACCTCATACGGTATATCGTCTATAAGCATAACCTACTATCAATCATCTAAGAAGAAATATTTCAAAAACAATTTTCAACGTTTGAAAGATTTACTATGGCGTGTAACTTAGTATGTACTTTCTTCAGTTTTTCCTTGATGCCAAATTTGTAAAATTATTATCGGAAATAAAACAGAAAACAAAGTAAGAACTTAAGCCATTTCGAAAATAAACTAAATAGGTTAGATAAAAATGAATGAATATTATTCCATCCTATCAACTTGGAAATGTAGTGCACGCAGGTGCTTTATTTCCGAAAAATAACCTTGCTTCCAAGAAACGTTTTATGCCAGATTTTATTTTGGCATTAGCTAGAGGGTATAATTGAATACAAATACGAGATTAATGATGGAAAGACGTCACTTTTTATTTAAATATTCGGAGCTTTAGATTATTTTTTAATATAATTATTGAATATTTAAGAAAAAAAGAAAGCCTTAAATGGATTGGCTATAATGTTTGGAATTTTAAACCGTTGCGACAGGTTGCAGAAAAAAGCTTCATCTCACATTTTTACAAAAGAATATTTTTTCGAAGCTCTTTCGCCAAAAAAATGAAGTCACAGTTTAAGGGTTTTAAACTTGAACCAAAGCTATATTTATAGAATATATACACACACTATTTCGGGGTAAATAATTAAATAGAAAAAAAAGGCTTATATTATTAAAAAGACATACAAATGTTTGAAAATTGAGTAACTTGGAGAAATTTTTCACGCCAATGGAAATGAAAAAGCCGTAGTTTGAATGTTTTTCTAAGCTCTATCACGAAGAAAAGAAGAGCCATATTTAAATGCGTTGTACTTGAGACAAAGCTAAAATTTTAATAATATTTTGACGATAAGAATTATATGGAACGAAGACATATAAACACTTCAAAACATATAAAAAATTTTAAAAAAATATCTCCGACTTGGCGAGATTTTTTAAACGAGATGAAATTTGTATAAATCAATGAATAATTCTGACGTTTTGCGAACTTTTTTAATTAAAAAAAAGCAATGTTGCATTAGAATTAATTTTTGACTGCCGAAAAATTAGATTTAAAAAAATGCTTATTGCTTTTAACAAACTCTTAGTGCTGTTTTTCGAATCTCTGTATCCGCCAAGAAAAATAAAAAAACCATAGTTAAAGTGCTTTACACTTGAAGCAAAACTATATGTATAATCTTGCCGTGAAGAATTATCTGGGCTTTAGAACAGACAAATAACTTAAATCTTTAAAAAGTTATTCAACTTTTTTTAAAAATCGTCAATTCGGTGACATTTTTCCACCTAGATGAAAATTATCAATATCACTGTCGTATTCTCAGTTTTTACAAGTATTCTCAGTATTCTCCTCTAAGTCGTATTCTCAGTTTTTAAGCTCTACATATATTGATAAAACACATTTTTATACTGAAAATATATTGATTTTTGTTTCACGCACGTTGGTAAAACATTTCCATATAAGGCATTTTTTTATAGCATTGCGCAACGCCTTTATTTAAAATTTTACTTGTGACGACATAGAAGATGTGATTTTATTATCAGACCAACTCTATTGTTTTCAAATATATCACGTCAAAGTTATCAAAAAATAAAATACTACTAACTGGAAAAGTTGAGAAAAAAATAAAATGTCATTTTCTTACTTAAGTGTATCAAACCCAGAACAGATAAGTTCTATATATTCTCCTTAGCTTTAAATTTTACGGGTGTTTCAACATGCTTATCAACTTAACTGCTCTAATTTAAGTCATTTAATGGAACCCAACTAAAATGGTAATCATATTGATACATCTCGTGGAGTACCTCTTCTATCAATCCCAGTAAAGTACTAATGCGTGTTATAGCTGCATAGAAGCGTCTCTACTACCTGTTGGTACAGAGAGGAATATTTGTGACAGAGCAGTTATTGTAATTGGCGAGAAATGTTTATGTCAATTTGGAAGACCACATAAACTTGAATTGGAGATGGAACATTTTAGACGTTAATGTTGGTATGTAGAGAAATTACAATATTTCTATTATTACTGAAGATATCACATTTTAGTACGACTTCAGTATCATTCAGAAATTTCATTGATTATATTTTAACTAAACTTTTAAGAAGACTTTAATTTTTAAGGAGAACTTAGTGTTTTTAAAAACTATTTTAAACAAAATAAATTCTGTCCCTTCTGTCAAAAGTTTAGATATTTAAGTTTTAAAATATTTCATTTATATTTCTGAAGATTTCTTTAATATTTTTATTTCATAATATTTTCCCTCTATAATTTGTCTTTGTCTTCTCATTTTTTTGCACGATACAAATTTATACATAGCAAAATATTGTGAAAAAATGTAAGGCAATGTGCAAAAATATGTAGGTAATAAATACCCACAAGTTTCGAATGTGGTTCGAATGAAATTAATGTTGGAATTTATGAAAAATAATGAATATACCGGTAATCGTTAATTTTTCAAAACATTATTTAATGCAAATAAGTTAATCCTTTTTAATATTTTGGTAATTTTTACTATCCTATGGATACCTTTAAATTTAAAAAAGAAATTTTTCATTTACAATAGTATTTGTTTTTAGCTTGTGCCACTTGTCAATACTGACAAGTCTATTTTAAGGCAGAGGGGTGTCCTTTTTGTTTCCCAGTGGCGCCATCTATAGCCAAGAATTCAACTTCTTCCACATATATACGTCACAGCTCGTTACACATTCACACACCATTCATCCATCCTCAGATCGTAATGTAATTTTGAGCTAAATTAGAGCAAGTCAATCTCTGATCCAGTACCCCCAGAGGTATTGATTTGTTATTGGAACTTGGATGATTTTGTGATCCCGACAGATTTAGCGTCACCATCTTTGGTCGGCGAAGGTCGAACTCACTACCTCTTTGACATGAGCCAAACGCTCTACCAACTATTCTATCCTTACCGTATATTATTATTTAACTAGCGCAAAACAAATTCAGAAAAAAATATGAATTATGAATTAAAATTTATTATCTGCTATTCTAAGTTGTTTTCAACAATTCTATTATAATCTTTTCTTTTTAGGTAACATATGAATCATTCAAAAACAACGCTTAATTTTTCTCATCGAACAACACCATTACTTTTAAGTACGGAGAATAAATACATTGAAGTAATGTTGTAAAGTATCTTTTGTGCCAGGAAATACCATAAAAAAATTATTTATAAAGAGAAAAAAAAAGTTTTATTAGATTTTTTTCAATATTTATCAGAATCGCTTTCAAACTTTTAATGCTAAGTTGTTGTTTTTTTGTTAAAATGTAATAAAGCAAAATAATTATTGGGTTGCAAATAGTTATGTGAAAACAGTTTGTAAGTTGCTTAAAATTTAATATTGAATTTTAAAATACTTTGCAAAAAATAAGATAGTTAAAAACAATAAAAATTTAGTTAAAAACAATAAAGAGATAGTTAAAAATAATAAGTCAGTTATAAGCATATAAAAACAATAAACTGATATGCAAACGATTTTTTTTTGTGTTTTACAGTGAGGAATATCTTATCGTAAATAGAAAAATTATAACGTCGAACTTAGTTTTATTATCATGTATGGTTTCAAAAATTAAAACGTTCCTCTTAGTAACACACTTCTGTTCCATTAAGCAAATTAGTTACTCAAATATCATAGAGACCAGAAACGATTTCTAGAAAATTAAACGTATAACGCAGATCAAAATACCGAAGCTACCGGTGGCAACGAGAAAAGAGCTATTTTCTAGAACTAAAAGCACTAAATAACGGGAGAAACGTTATTTTATTGGTTGACCAAACTCTTTCCACGTGATCGAAATCTCAGCCAATCAGATTGTTGGCCGCAGTTTCTAAGGGCTGCATTTAATGATTCAAATGGATTAAGGAGTGAATTTCCATTTTGAATAGGTTTTCACTTTTAAGGGATGCGAAGATGTTGCAATTTAAAATTTAAACGAATTTAAGATGATCTTTTATTTAAAAAATTGGATCAAACAGTATCTTTATGAATGAGAAAATATTATTTAAACTTTGAAACAATTCTTGAATTTAAATATTCAAAGTAATACTTTGAAGGTTGATGTGTATTTAGGTTTCATACAACAAATTGACACGAAAATGTTTAAATTTAAATACCATATTTTTCGTTTGGTTATTGAAGTGAAATCAGACTTAATTTTTGTTTGGCAGATACTTTTACTTGGAGAAGCAGAATTCTGCCTATTATTTTCTTAGGTTTAATCAACATTTTTTCGAAAGAATTTTTTTTTTCCAGAACAGCACATTCGAGAACATTTTTTTTACAATACAAACTCAAGAATAAAATAAAAGGGAAAATACAAAAAATAAAATTAAGATTTTAGGGATTAAAATAAGTTTAGCTTCGGATAATTCGTTACTTAAATTATTTTAAGTTAATGATTTTCTTTTTCTTCTAAATTTCAAGTTTTTATTGATTCATCTTTTATAAAAATTTGTTTTTGAAGGGGGAAAAACTTTCTTTTCAAAGTTTTAACTATTTTATGCTATTCAAAAATTTTTGTTGAACGAAATATGAACGACTAATGTTTAATCAATTGTGACGTCATCACACTTTTTCGCCCATCTCGCAGTGACGTTCACCGATCTGACATGAAGAGCAGATAGATGCTCAACAATTAATAATTTTGTGTCTTTGTCATATTTTTGTTTACTCTTTTTATTTCCCAATAATGTTACGACTGTAATTATATATAGTTCTAAAGTTAAGAAGTTTTTTTCATTTAATTTGTCTTGTTTTATTTATTTACTAATTTTTTTTTGCTTGCGAAAATTTGTGTTCATTAAAGATGATTATAAACATGTAACATTATTCAAGACTCTCTTTGTCTTAGACATAAAAATGAAACAAATCGTCAACGCGCAATATAATCTATTACCACAGCGGGGCGCTGTACAATTTTGGTCGAAAAGTGTTGACATTTTGTCACGTTTTGAAAATAAAATGTGCTGCTTTTTTACTTGTCATCATAGTGGAACTCTGCAGACATAAATTAAATCCAGTTTACAAGCCTTAAAGATGGTGCTTAATCTGGCAATTTTGTGCAATAATTGCCCCTCAAAGCAATGGTTCGTCCATCAAAGATAATACATAAAGACGATCCAGTCTGACGCCATCACAGCGTTTTTCTTAAAGTTTTTTCGAGCGTGCATTGTTGCTGGAGGGGAACTGCGCCCTCTGCCAAATCTAAAATAAACTGCAAATTTGTAAAGTTGTCTACGATTTAAAATTAAGTGCCTCTTTCGCATTTTTGTTTAATTATGTACAATTATATATTTAAAGCATAAACAAATAATACTTCTATGTGATTTATTGATTTATAGTTGATATTTTCCACTTGATTCCAATAAAATTTAACGCATCTGTTTCCATTACTTTCAGTTTTATTATTATTTTGTTCATGCTGAGCATTTGAGTAATATAATTCTTCACATCAATTTTTCATAATATTCATAATTCCTCAAATCAATTCAAAATCTTTAGTCTTAGATTATAGTTTTTGTATTCGTAAAATTATTATTGTTATATTTTTACTTATTACTCCATATTTCATTTGAATATGTGATAAATTTAGACTAAAAACAGAGAAAAGAATAATAAAATGTTTATTAAATAACAATAAGCAATAATTCATATCCGTATATATTCTGCTATCGGTTTAAATGGTTTAAAAGTACACGTCAAACATAAAAATATATATTTTAGTTATAGAAATAAATTTTCGAATAAGAAAAATGGAAAAAAAAAATTTAAATATTGAAATTAAATTGTAATTCATCTTCACAAAATGTACTTTTGTCTTCATTAACACGCTCCATAGAATCAATAGAATATAATTAAAAAAAAAGCGATGAACATCTTTTAAAACTAGCAGTTCAGTTTTCACCGTAGCAGGGTGCTGAAATCATTTGGGCAAGAATGTTGCCATTTAGTCTCTCTTTGGGAGGAAAAAAAAGTGTTACTTTTTTACATGCTCCACCATTGATGTGGAAACTATTTTTACATATTTCTCTGTAGTTTTTTTTTTCATAAAGAGGAATAAAAGTTTTTGTTTAAAAATAAAAGATGAATATTTCCAGTTTCGGCAAACGAACGCTAAAAAATCGTTTTGCTGCATCATATTTGATGATATTTAGAAATGCAAGGAAATAATGAAAGTAAAATCTTTATTTCAAAAGAGCAATCGACATTCTCTAAGTTTATCACTAAAAAAAACAATATAGTTAAATAACGATAAAATTAATGACATTCGACTAAAATAATACTGTAAAAAAACTATTACGAAAAATTAATAAAAAAAATAAAATTTAAAATTAGAAAACGATAACAAAAAATGTGACCGAGAATCGTCCGCTAAAATAATTTTTTTATCATATCTCTCTTTAAAATATTAGCATATTGATACGTATCATAATATGCATATAATTTCTATACCATCTAAGAAACTAATTAATATTTTGGAACATCTCTATTATTAAAAAGTGTAAAATTGAACTTGTTACCGAACTTAAATAGATAAGGTTGTTAGTACTTTTAATTTCTCATTCAAAGTTATTGTAGGATGACACCGCGCCGGAGGACAAATAGAAATTATATATTTACACCCATTTTTGCTAAATATGATCAAATTATTTTCGTATATTCATATTTGACACTAAGATATTTCAGGTACTAGTTATATATAAA
Organism: Parasteatoda tepidariorum; assembly: GCF_043381705.1. Lineage (NCBI taxonomy): Eukaryota > Metazoa > Arthropoda > Arachnida > Araneae > Theridiidae > Parasteatoda > Parasteatoda tepidariorum. The sequence goes on along the minus strand of NC_092204.1, from coordinate 95,587,983 downwards.
AATAATAATAATAACATATAAAATAATTTTTAACGGATATATATTAATTTCATGCTTCAAATACTTGATAAACAGGGGAATATCATCTAATAAGTAGGAAAGGTTTTTAACACACTAACGATTTTTAAATTTAAAATTTCATAAAAAGGTTCAATATACATTTTAAATAAAAGAAAACAAAAAAAGTTACATTTCGAAAATGATAATTAGTTACTTAAAAAGTAGGGAAAAAAAAAGAAAATCATATCCAAATATGTCAGCATGCAATTAATTGTCCTTTTTTTTTCTTTGTAGAGGGCTCTAAAAGGTTTACATAAGAATCTAAATAATGGAGTTAGCTGTAGTAGAATTAACAGTTTTTCATTGTTCGAGCTAAACAGGGAAGCATCGTTTAATTATTAAAGTATATTTTAAAACCTGTGGAATTAGAAAACAAGAAAAACTCGCACTTAGATATCTCGATGACAGGCTGAGATGGAAAAAAAATCTCATTGGTACGGCGCTGGCCTGCTCTGGGCTGTAGTCTCAAGAAGAAGAATGTTTTAAAACTAAGTGACTAAGACTTGTTAATATTACATCAAAAAAATTAAATTAATTTCACTTTATTTGTTGAAATCGATAGCTAATAGCAGTTCAAATTGAAATTCCAATTAATATAAATGACTCAATGCCAGTGAATTTAGATCAAAGTTCATGGGCACCTCTCAATTGATTTGATTATAGGTGAATTCGGAACAAAAGAAAACTCTTACCATAGAATAAATTTGCATTTTTCCAATAGAAAAAAATCAAATAGAATCAATAGAATCCTGTAGTTGCAATTCTCAACTTTCGAATGAACAGTTCGATACGTCGAAGGAAACTTAATATTGCTAAAATATATACTGAAACTGAGATTTAAGCCCTTCAGACAAAACGTAATTCAGCGACGCATTCTATTTGGCTACTCTAGGAACTGAGAACGATAAATGATGTTTGGTAGTATTGAATTTGTGAAAGTTGTTCGATACGACAAGTTTTACTTCTAGATTTGAAAGCAACTTGTTTGTGGTGAGATATTTATTAAGAAAAAGTGAAAACTTTAGAACGACACATTTTTAGAGAAAAATGAAAATGCCGATTTGCCTAAGGGCTCCAATGTACTGAATTTAGAATATTTGGATGGCAAAAAAGTAATTTCGGTTTCTTAGAGTGGAATTAAACTCATATTTTTCCTACACAAAAATAACTTAAATCAATCGTATATCTTAAATTCTGTTCGTTGACCTCATGTCATATTTCTGGTTACTTCATAATCTTGCTCTCATAGTACTTCTGGTTCTTATAAGCAACCAAGAGTGTTTTGAGGTAATTGCTATTACAGAAATTTTCACCATTAAAATTTTTGTTGTTGTAAACTTTGATTATACGATGGGGCAAGGTCTGGACTACATGATGGATGCGAGATCATGCTCTAACCAGCTCCAGCAATTTCATACCTTTCGTTTAATATGTATGAGGTAGTGTCGCGTCAATTCATCTCGTTCAATTCATAGAAGCGACAGGTCGTCGTGGGCATTATGCACTGTGAGTACATTTCGTGACAAGTATAATTCGTCTTGGGCACAATTCTTTGGTCGTCAAAAGCATAAGCATAATCTGACAAGTCGTCATAAGCATAATTTGTCGCATGCACAATTCGTCTAAAAAAAAATTGGTCTTGAGCACATTTGGCCGTGAGCGAAATTTTTTATGGTTTCGTTGAAAATACATTTATTTACAAAAATAAAACTTGCATTGCCAACAAAAGCTATCTATATATTTCATTTTGTCACCATTCAAATATTATAAAGCACCTGAGAGGGGATGAGTTTGTGAATTACTTATTGTTGTTTGCAAGGAGACAGAGACACTAAAATCTTTTTATTTTTAATTTTTTTAAATGTAAAACGATTGTTGTCGCCAATCCTTAGTGCCCAGCATAATGCACTCCTTGACAATTGCTAAGGATAAACTGATTGATGCAAAGTGGCTTTCTCGGCAGCCCACCAATAACTGTAAAACCAAGAGCAGAGGGTGTGGTAAAACAGTTATCTGTTTACAGGGCAGTGTATTCACGCTCTTCATTCATTCGAAAACTTATGCTGATAGGCGGTTAAACAATACAACGTCGAGGGTTGTTGAACTTAATTCTGTGAAAATTTAGGTGGTGTTTCAATAATTAAGTGCAAAATAAATGTAAGTGCTTAGGATCGTGGGCGAGTAGTTGGATGACTGGAATCAGGCTTAAGTGCCCCCCACTGTGGCCACAGTAATGGAAGTGCCAAAAAGTGTCGTCACACGAAAAAAAAGGCCACTAAAGCTGGAAATGCTATGCGAAAGCATGCCGGTGGTCGTGGTAAGAAATCACACTTGGAGAGAATTAATATGTATCCCTAGTTGCAAAAAGAAATAAAAATATCACTGCTAGTAAGATAGCTGCAGACCTTGCAACCATTACCGGTGCACACGTTTCCAGAACAAACTGAGGGTGATTAAATCAAGTTAGTTTGCATGCACGGAAGCCTGCTCGATGCATCTCACTTCAACCACGTCATCGTCGAGAAAGTATTGGTTGGACACACCAACAGTGGGCCAGAGTGATGTTTTACGATGAGTCCCGTTTCACTGTGACAAGTTATTCTGATCACCAGTTAGTTTGGAGAGAGGGTGGAACATGTTATGCGCAGCACTATTTTCATGAACGTGGTCGGTGTGGCCCAGGCGTGCTGGTGTGATCAGCGAGGTAGCGCTATATCCCAGCTGTATTGCAGAGAGATTATTCTGGATCATGTTCAACTTTTTGGGGGTGTAGTAAGTTTAGAATTTCTGTTTTTTACAAACAACAGGCAATGCACAGCCACACAAGAGCGCTAAGGTATCGGATACACTAGAAAGTGAAGGTATTGTCTGCATACAGTGGCATGTCCTCTTCCCGGACCTGAATCCTATTAGAGCCTGTCTGGAATACCCTTGGTAGGCACGTTTCAGAAAGAACATGTCCTTCCCGAACTGTGTAAGAGCTGATAACCGCCTTGAGAGAGGAATGGAGCAATATCCCCCAAGGACACCCCGGTAGTCTAGTGGACACAAAATAACAGATCAGCCGAAACATGCATTAGTGTCCGAGGTAATCATACATATTACTGAGACACTCATACCTCTTTCATTCTGGCAAGAAGACCCATTTTTTGTGGCTGTTTGGAAATCGACTAAGGAGCATATTTTTTATATTTAAATTTCTTATTTTTTCATGAAACAATATTTGTACCATATTAGCATTATGATGAACGCACATTCGCACATTGTCTCTACAAAATACATATGTACTTAGTTTCATGGCTAAATTTTTTAATTTCTCAATTTTTTTCGATTTTCACTTTCTTAATTTTTGGTAAATTGAATATTGAGTTTTATTTCACACTTAGAAGTCGAAATTATTTTCTTGTCAATCTAATAGTTTTATAGATTGAGAAGTTAGAATTCGATTACTATTTTGGTGTTAGATTTAGTTATCGACAATTTAATTGCATTAACGAACCAGTAAGCGTACTGGTTTTTGATGATTTAAGACACTTCTTTTTGTTGCAACAAACCCTGATACTAATTCGTCCGATAAAAAAATCTCTATAAAATATTAATTTACTAATCCAAAAGTATAGGTTTTTATTGTCCATTTGTCGAGAAATCGTAAAAAAATATATTAAGTATATCGCTCAAGAAAATTACTTTCTCTTTTTCTGCAATAAAATTTACCGAAATTTTCCGTATTTTTTTTAAATAAAAATAACTAAAATTTTTAAGTATTTTTTGTTTCAACTTGTTCATTGAAATGCCGAACGTTGAATCAGTACCAAAGTTTAACTTTTAATATCTTTTTAAAATTTAATTTCGATGAAAAATAAAAATGCTTAAAGCTTAAAAATCTGGGTAACGAACACATTTTAATCAGTTATTAGTTACTTTGTAAATTAAGCAAATTCAGCTCTTATAATTAATTGAACATGGAGGAAGTAAAATCACTTTTATTTCAAAAGATAACCCCACTAAAATTAATACCCATCAGTCATACAAAAATTTCACATTTAACCTAATTTCATGTGTATGATATCAGAAACACTTAGCTCTATCAAAATATCAAAAACGTAAAATTATTTTTAAAGAAAATCTTGAAATCAAATTTGAATGATTTTTCTTTCCGAAACAAAATAAAGTTTTTTTTTCTTAACACGTTATAAACCCATTATGAACCTACTTTCACGGCATCTGTTACAATTTTAAAATAATTCATTAAGACATTCATTTATAAAATTGAATACATAATGATGTTGTTGTTGTTGTTCATTTACGTCGCACTAGAGCTGCACAATGGGCTATTGGGAATACATAATGAAATTTCATTAATAAGTAATTGGTAATGGTGTGGGTTAATTTTGTGCTTGTTGCATTTTCTGTAAAATAAATAATCGAAATGGTCAAATTATATTTTTATTTCTAAATTGATATTTTATTATTTCTTTTAATTTCGTTAATAATTAAAAAAACATCTCAAACTAATCACAACTCGAGATCTGTTCTTGAACTTCGTTCAAATAGTAGAACATCAAATTTCGACTCAGAGAAAATATGTTGAAAATACGTTCAACACCAAATCCGTGCCACAAATAATAGATTAAGAAGAAAATCTACAATAATTTTAATTCAATAAAGTTAATTATTTTTTTTCTTCTTTTCCCCAAATATATTTGAGATGAACTTTTAAATCCATTTTTATTACAACAGATGGCAGCAGATGAAGAAAGCGGACAATGACCTAAGTTCTTTTTCTTTAACAAGTGGTTACAAAGTGCTAAAAAAAAAAGAAAAAAATCTTCACTGTCAGGGTAAGATATTTATGAAAATTAGATCTTTGTATTATCCGAAAACAAGAAAACTTGAATATTTTTCAAGAATAAGATTTCTTAATTTGCGTGTTGTAAGAAATAAAACGTTCAAATCTAGCTAAAACATTAAAATTGCAAGTTTAAGCAAAATCTAATAATAATGTTTATAATTCAATAAGTATATTTTCATTAAGAGTAAAAATATGTATCCTCTAGGAAATATTTTAGAATGTGTATTATTCGTAATGTTTATGTAATTTATTAGTTTGTTTATCATTGAATCGTTAGTTGAAAGATTCCTGTTAAAATTTTTTCAGTTAAAATAATACACTCGTCATTCATTCCAAATTGTGCTCGTTGAAACACCAGAATATTGAAGTGTAATTAATAACTTAATTAAATTGATTAATAAATATATCGTAATGTTTTTTTTTAGTGAAAACTACTTTTACATTTATTTAAAAACAATTAAGCTACAGGTATGTAAAATTATAACACCGCATTGGGATTCCGTTGAAGTACTATCAAATGTTTTGAAAAATCGAATTGAATCAAAAGGTTAAAAGCACTGATTTAAATCAGTTTAAAATTGAATAGACGAATTGTATATAAAGTCATTGAAGTCGAATTAGTTGTTTCGAATCACGGATTAAAATCATTTATTAGAACAACTGATTAATCAATTCAAATAAATCAACGAATAAGTGTGTAAACTCATAATTAAAACAGATTTTATAAACTCAATGGATTACATTAAAATGTTTCGAATAATCTAATCTAATCAGAAGGTTAATAATATTGATAATTTCAACCAGTTCAAAATTGGATCAACAAATCGTATTCCATATTTTTGAAATCGAGTCAATTGCTTTGAATCACCGAGGAAAATTATTAATTATCACAACTCATTGAATCAGTATCAAAATAAATCATAAAATATTTTAATCATAAATGGGCTAAAATTAACGATCTAAATGGACTAAATTAACGATTTTATTCATAATAGGTTAAAATTAACGATTCAGTTGCTTTGAATCACCGATGAAAATTAAAAATTAGAACAACTGATTGAATCAGTATCAAAATAAATCATGAAATATTTTCATCATCGATGGGCTAAATTTAACGATCTAAATGAACTAAATTAACGATTTAATTCATAATGAGTTATAATTAACGATTCAGTAGTTTTGAATCACCGATGAAAATTAATAATTAGAACAACTGATCGAATCAGTATCAAAACAAATCATAAAATATTCAATCATCAATGGGCTAAAATTAACGATATAAATGGATTAAATTAACGATTTAATTCATAATGGGTTAAAATTAACGATTCAGTTGTTTAGAATCACCGATGAAAATTACTAATCAGAACAACTGATTGAGTCGGTATCAAAATAAATCATAAAATATTTTCATCATAAATGGGCTAAAATTAACAATTTAAATAAAGTGGTTCGTAAAAAAACTGATTTGAATCAGAAATGAAATAAGGAATTAAATTAACGAATCGCCTTAATGATTCATAATATTTATCGGAAACACCAATTCAATACACACTCTAATATTATAGAACAATTCTTATGGAACAATTTGTTCTTTTTTATCGTTTGCAATTGAAAATAGAGCTATTTCTATTACGCTAACTCAGCAGTGCATAAATCTCTGAATGTCAAAATCCCAGTATTTGATGGCTTTTTATCTGGTGTGCATTAAGAAATAGGCCAGCACTCCAGCACTTTTTTTAAAAAAATACTCCGTCTTTTCATTTTCGTTGAATCGATAAAATGATAGATTGGTAAGTGACCCATTGAAAATGTGACACTCAGAAGTTCGTCGACACTTTTGAGTTTTGTACAATGCATGAAAAGTTGACTACTACAAATCCTTAGAAATATCCAAGAGTATCTTAAACATAATTCCTTCGTTCTTTTTTTTTTTTTTTTTTGTTAATGTTTTAAGTATATTATGCGTCTGGAAGTTTAAAGTACAAGTTATATTTCCTAGTGATTTTTAATTCAAACAGAAAGTACAGAGTTGCACTTTATAAGATGGGATAGAAATATTTTTACGACAGTTTTAAGAATTATTTTACATACAGTTTGAAACATGAAAATTTTAGAGAAAGAAACACTAAATGCATTTTTGGAAATTTAGCTTTAAAAAACTATTAAAAGAATAAAAGTTATTGTTTTTTAAAAAATAATAGAACAATTTTTATAGTATATTTTTTTCGCAATGTTTGAAAGACGAAGAACTTAATGGAAGAATTGATAAAGGAATTTTAGAAATTTAGTTTTAAAATATCTTGCTATATAGAGGTAAGAAGCTTTTTATTAAAACCCACATTTATCATGCTTTTCATACCATATTTTGTCATTAAAAACTATAGTATCTTAAGGCATGCATAAATAAATGTTAACAATACTTAACCATCATAACCGGGATAGACCATGGAGAAATAAGTAATTTTATTAGCTATCGTATTTTACATACACTGCCTATAGGGTAAAATAAATAGAGTGCGGAAATTTTGCCGTAGTGCATTAAATTATAAATTCAAAATATTTAAAATAATAGGTGTAAGCGTAAGAGTAAATGAAAGAAAATTAATTGTATTTTGCACATGTAAAAAAATATTTTGCATTTTCTCCAATAGCTTATGTAAATCTGCAATAAACATTATATTTAAATTTGGATAATTTTAAAATACGCAAATTTAGAATAGTTAAAATTTCGTGGAAAATTGGTTTAACCAATATAATTATTTTCTTATAATTTTAACTTGACCTGGCACTTATTAAAATCTCGCTATATTAAAAAAATCGTTACAAATAGTTAGGGGTGTTCGTTATAAGACTTCACTTGAAATTATGAAAAAAAAAATATTCGATTTTTAGTTTGAGAACTATACACTATCAAACTTGTAGTAAAAAAATAATATGCGGGCCGATCTACTACTCCCAGAAAAGGAGCTATAGAGTTGAAACTTGATACGGTGATAAGGCTTTATTTCAATATGGACTCGAGATTTTTTTCGAAATATCTAGTTTGTTCGACAGTTAGCAATTTTTAGTGTTTTTTCTCTTGAATTTCTTATTTAAATATTATTAACTTCATTAATTGAAAATTCTAAAAGCAATATTAAAACTTAATTTCTATCATTATTGTTAAATAATCTCTAGGACGAAAAATATTTAGCGAATTTTTATTTTAACCAAAAATCAAATGACAATTTAAATAACAAATTTGCAAATAAAGGGGCAATAGCATTCGAACAAAAATATTAGGTTTTAATTTTTTCCCCATAGATTCGGAATGAATGGTGCCAAATCTATGTCAATATGATAAAGAATTTTTAGATTAGAATATCAAATAGAAATATTTTAGTTTTGATGTAGCAATATATATTCATCATCAAGAAAAAAAAATATTCTCAAACACTCACAGGGAACAGGGAATGAAGTGAACAGGGAACGGATCTCCCTTGCATCTTACGATTTTCTTAATTCTTTAGTTTTAAACAAAAATATCTTACATATAGTATTTAATCGAAAAATTTCGAATAAAAAAATCAGTATTACTCGTTAAAATCTTGAAGGAGTTAAAAACATGATAAGATATGCTACTATTCATTGATCGCCAGAAAGTATTTTCTGTATTTGGTAAAACTTGTAAGATTTCCGTTTTCCTTTGTTAAACTTTTCTTTCGTGACGTCAAGGAAAATAGCTTGTTTCGGGTATTGATCCCTACTATGAAAGGTGTAAACACACAATCTTCACTATTAATTACGAAAATTATAGGTTTTCTTATTGAAAGACGGCATCAGATCGATATCCATTGTCAAAATAGTAATTCTTTAACATTTGTCGGCGAAAAAAGAGAGATATAGCTATTATTTCACTGCTTACATTTGCGGCTTCAAGTTAAAACCATAAATTACTGGTTACTAATTATAGCTTGAGATCCGAAACACAAGAATAAAAGAAAAGTTGCTTGAAATCTAGATTTTAGGTTAGTTTTGATATTTTTCAATTGTTTGAAATGGCTTTTTAATTACAGATGGCAGTGTAAGGCAATATGCAAAAATAGTAATATTATTACAAAAATTGGTGACATGTTTTCGAAATTTGTAATAAAGCTTAAAAAAATCGTTAAATAAACAAAGACAATGTATTTACTTTCATTTCCAGAAAGATTTCAATAGGACTTAATAACTTTTTAACTGCAACTTTGCACGTAGACGGTGGTTTTTTCTGAAAAGATTTTTTAATAAAGGTGTTTTTATTTTATTTTAATATTTTTTTTTAAAAATTTATAGTTATCCCCATATTTTGACAGTCAGAAATCCAGATCGATCGTACAAAAGGTATGTTTATTCAGAGAAAGTTAGTTTTGTGTCAAATTTCTTAACATTAAGTATCGTCTGCATTAACCAAGCAAAAATATACAGCAATTTCTCACACTATCGGAGTGTCAGGCGTTTGTGAATTAAAATCCATTTTTTGAAAAAAAATTGGGAATTAATCACTGACCTGCATTTTGCAATAATATTTAGAAAAATTTTTAAAACCCATTTAACTAAAACGATGAATTTACCTTCATTTCAAGAGAAATTAATCAAAGGGGTTAAATGAATAACGTTTTAACAGCGATTTCATACGTAGAAGAGGGTTTTAGAAAGACTTAACCTAGTGAAACTTTAGAAATGTCAAATATTGAGTACTTCTTGCTTCCTAAATGGATTGGCAAAGCACTTTACGTCTTAGATTGAAATTTCGTGTCAGATATTACTCTTTTAACAATGAAGATATTTAATTTTAAACTTTAAGTAGAAAAACCATTTCCTTTCAGTTTAAAAGAAAATTAACTTTGCGAACGAAGTTTATTCATTTATTTCAATGTTATTGCGAATTCTACAAATTCGATAACAGTTTGCTCTTTTAAACACTTCTTTGTTACAGATATTTATCCGTTTACGAACGAGAGTTGAGGCAACGTTCTAAGAGATCCTTTATACTGAAATTGAATTTAGTGATTTTACTTTTTATTCCGCCCAGATCGAATAGATTGATTCTTCTTACTGTTAGTTCGAATATCCCAAAGGAAGTTAAAAAAAAATACCACGAAGAAGTCGATTCTATTTCTAGTTTTGACAAAAATAAGCGAAATTGTTTACGATTCTGAAGTACGTCACAATAATCAAAATATGCGTTGTTAATTACAATATTATCTAAGATAGACGTTCTCGTCCAATAATATTTGTTTGTGATATTCTTATATAAATTAACTGTTCGGAACTTTGAATTACGTTAAACCTTACAATCGTTCAAGTTTGCTGCAATCTTATTAAGTTGAACTTAATGAAAACATGTTTTAATTTAACAACTTTCAAGTTAGCAACAAATTTGCACCGTATTATGGTTCAAAATACGAGATTATTGTGGAGTGTTGAACAAGTTTTTCGAGAGTGTGAAGTATCAATAAAAGTATGGAATGAAATATAATAATAAATAATAATAAATAAAATAACCCAAATAAAGATTCAGCATTCTTGTTCGGTAGTATAATAATATGGATGACAAGGTATCTAGTCCAAATATTGTAATTGAAAAAAAAGGTGACAGGTGGTCGTTGTCAATCTCTATCTGGCTGTTTGGTTTGGAATTGGTTAACTGGTCATTTTGAACTAGCTGAAATCATTGGGCTGACTTCCACCCGAAGACCAGTAATTAATACTCATTCATTTAAAATAATTCATTTAATACTTGGAAATATTGTCAAAATTATGAATTAGAAATAATGATTTATAAGTTAAACTGAGTAGTAATGATGGTATTTGATTAATGCTTAATCATTTATTCATTGTGTGTTCGATTTTTGAAAAAATTAAAATGCAAAATGTTCCTTAGAGCCTTAGTGTTCACTAACTATGGAACTGAACAGATCGTTTAGAATAATTAATTAATTTTAGATCACTATGTATTGGTTAAAAGAAAGCTGCTTAAATCGAAACTAAGATTTTTAGCTTTTTGTTTTCTTATTGACCAGAGATTAAAAGCCTTTTAAAACCCCCAAAGTGTTTGAATTGAGTGTAATTCTCTGAAAAAAGTGATAACTTTCCACACACTTACAAATATTCGTTTGGGTATGTACATACTACCGTTTCTTTCACAGTCTGAAACATTAGATTCGCTTCAACCGACCCAAGGAACTGATACATATTGTATCGGATCAGTTGAATGCTTGTTAAATATTTTGTTCGCTTCAACCGACCCAAGGAACTGATACATATTGTATCGGATGCAGTTAAATATTTTGTTCGCTTCAACCACCGACCCAAGGAACTGATACATATTGTATCGGATGCAGTTGAATGTTTGTTAAATGTTTTGTTCATTTCAACCGTTCCAAGAATCAGATACATATTGTATCGGATGCAGTTAAATATTTTGTTTGCTTCAACCACCGACCCAAGAAACTGATACATATTGTATCGGATGCAGTTGAATGTTTGTTAAATATTTTGTTCGCTTCAACCGACCCAAGGAACTGATACATATTGTATCGGATGCAGTTGAATGTTTGTTAAATGTTTTGTTCATTTCAACCGTTCCAAGAATCAGATACATATTGTATCGGATGCAGTTAAATATTTTGTTCGCTTCAACCACCGATCCAAGGAATTGATACATATTGTATCGGATGCAGTTGAATGCTTGTTAAATGTTTTGTTCGCTTCAACAGTCCCAAGAATCTGATACATATTGTATCGAACGCAGTTATATACTTGTAAATGCTTTGTTCACTTCTACCGACCCAAGGAACTGATACATATTCTTTAGAATGCAGTTAAATGCTTTTTTTAGCCGAGCTTAACAACAATACACTTGTCGAAGTCTGAACTAAAAGGGGAAGAGTTAATAAAATATTGAATCAATTTAGTGATATTAAAGAGGGATCAAAAAGGGTTAAATCATTCCTGTCATACTTGGAAATGCTTGTTGTAGTGTGGTAGTTATGAGCGAGAAGTTAAATTCACGTGTAAAACTAAATTATACTTTGATTACTTTGGCTAAGGTTTGAAAGTTAAGCTAAATTTTTAATGGGTAGATAGAGGTAAAATTCTCATAGCGAAAAAGCGGTTAATTGACAAAATCAGCAGAATTATGTGTCCAATACAAAGAAAGGCTTCTAACTGCTAGAGAGATTGCATAGACTTCCCACAGAAAGAATGGAAGTAAAGGAACAAAACCGAGTATGTGAATAAAATATAGACTGGATTACTGCTAATATTTACATGAAGATGCATGAACCTAATTTCAGACAGCTGCCATGTTATTTAGAGATAAAGGAAAGACAGTGTCTTACTTTTGCACAGTGAATAACTTTCCTTAGGTTTAAATATATATTTTTCTCGTCGAAATAAGTGTGATTTTGCATGGTGAGCAATAAAGAGTGAACAAAATATGAGCACGTTAACTAATTGTTCAGCTTGCTTAATATTTTTTCATCTAGAAAAATAAAAAATGTGGAAATCTAATGTACTGTGGCTCAAAAATGAAAAACAAACACACGGCGCAAAACGATACCCTAAACTAGATTTTTTAAAAAATTTTATCTTTATTTTTATATTATATTAAAAAAAATATTTTTCAATTTAAAAATTATAAATATATTTTTTTAGAAATTATCATTTAAATAATTGCATTATTTTTAAAGAGTAATTTTCCTGCTGATATTTTTGAAATCTATAACTTTTACTAATTATGCTACATAACGAAAGACGCTGTTGCAAACGTACTTCATAAGCTTTCTTAAACAAGTTACATTGATATAAACATTTTAATAACCTTCTTCCCATTTATTTTATCTTTAAAAAACTCAAACTAGCTTTAAATATTATAATGTAAGAGTTTAATGGTGGCTTTAAGCGTTTTATCTATATGAGAAAAAGTAGAAGAACTGCTGTGGGTTTAAGATATATTGAGCAGTTCCACTCGACTTACATTGTAAAATTCTCGGGTAAAAATAGTTTAGTAGACCGTAAATTACAGGCTCAACTCCCAGAATTTCTGGATTTAATCGAGATTTGAGGGTTATATTTTTTTGCGGATGGCTAACCGTAAAAAGAGAGCTCACGGATTTTTCTTGACAAGATGTAAGATTATAATACATTCTATAAAGAATCTGCCAGAAGTATTTTTTTTTTTAATATTAAGACAACGTTGGTTTTATCAGAGATACTGACGTTATTATGAATCACGAAATTTTAACTAGGGAAACTATTACCGACCATTTAATATTTTTTCATTAGGAAACAAGTTATCTAAAGTGTATTTTAATTATTTCTGTCGTGTTGATTGGCTATAGTTGCAGAATCAAGTGTAAATGTGGTAACTCGGGGAGACTTAGACCACTTTACAATTTTATATATTTGCCAATTTAAAGAAACGTTTACTTTGAGCGATTCATCGTCTTAGGGGCAGTTATAAGTTACTCATGTTTATAAGAGATAGTGTAATTTTAACCAGGTCTATTAAATAATATGAATGAAAATCATTGTATGTGTTCACATTTAGTACAAAGGCAAAGATACATTTTTACATTATATATATGTAATACAAAAATTAAATACTTTTGTATTAATAAAAGCATTAAAACTTCATTCCTTTTTATTAAATATCTTTAGTAAAAGATAAGGGTAGAAATTCTATTTTGGGACTTCAAGGCTAAAAACATGCCAATGAATAATAATTAGATTAATACTTCAAAAGAGAAGTTATTTTAAGATCTTTCACTTCCATATAAGGAAAGATTAAACGATTTGCTTTGAGTAATAAATAAATT
>NC_092204.1:95533866-95572381 GCF_043381705.1 Parasteatoda tepidariorum | reverse complement strand
TAAATATATATATATATATATTTTAAATTCTTAAGATATTACGCGAGCATATTTCAAATGGTTTAGCTAAGTGGCCAGAGGAGCCCCCCCCCCCGAAGAATGCATAGCTATCTTCGGGGGTTAGGGAGTGTCAACGAACAGGTGGTGCAGCACACAAGTAAAATAATATTATGCGTCACGTGCGGAAGAAAACCATGAAACTTGGGAATCTTGGAAAAATGTTACACTTTATATTTACAAGCATGCAAGAAAGTTATTTTTTTTAAAAATATCTATGCAAAAATAAAACAATAATAATGAAAAGAAAACATGATGGTTCAAGTTTTCCAGCAAAATGCAGTAACTTAAACCAGAAGTAAGAATTCAGTTTAACATTTCCGTGACTTCTAAAATAATTCACAAGGGCCCCTTATTCAAGTGACCTTCTGTGCCCTACCTTCTCAGTCTGACCCTCAGAGGCTAAGGGCACTTAACTTCAAATTAAAGTTAAACTTCAATTTAAGTTGAAGTTAAAGTTATTTAACTTCAAGCTAAAGTTAAAAGTTATGCTAATCCGTCTGATTTGTGTACTGTGATATCATTTCACTGAGAAAAGTTACGAAATCAAATATTTATAAACATTCGCTTCTTCTATTCGCACTTTAAAATCAGAACAGGAGAAAATATTAAAGAGTGTATAGAAATCACTCTAAATTATAGGTTTTAGGATTTAAGAAACTAGAAATTTAGCAATTTCGACACTGATAAAAAGGAAAATCATTTTCCTCCTATTTCAATCAAGGCTCATTTTTTTATTATTATTATTTAAACTAAGCCTATCTTCTCTCAACTAAAAATGTTTCCTAAAAAGACCTTAGGCCAAAACTGTTCATCAGTTGTTAATGACATTTTATGCTCATATGAAATTTTTTTTCCTTACTTCAGAACATTGCGAAAACTTATATTGACAGATATCAACTTAGCTTCTTACTACTTCTTATAGCTTCTTCGATTGATTTCAATTTCAGTATTAGAAGTGCGAATTTATCGATAAATTTATAAATTATATCTCCTTTAAAATAACTTAGTTTTTAAATTCAAACATTTTTTCTTCTGCTAAAAATTATATGGAAAAAATTAAAAGAGGAATTTTGCATCAAAAGTTAATTAAATCGACTATTTCAGGGCCATTTGAGAGCGTGTGATTATTTAGAAACTTCTAACTCTGCTCGCTTTGTTTCAACAAGATTACATTATAATAATTTTTTATTGCTCGACAAAAAATTTTTCAGAGCTTCCTTGGTCACCAAATTTTCGGTAGCGTGAGGGTTTTAATTTCGCCGTAACCCTTTGTTATACACATCTTTGTGGTGTTTTTCACTAATTTGAGCTATTTTTTTTTTGTTCAACTTAACAAAATTTTTGTAAGCCGTACTTTGCAATGGTACGTGCAGCAAAGTGCTTCGGTATTGCAATTGGTTAAGGTATCGCTCACACTGCAGTCGAAGAACTGGGAATTGTGAGTTCGAGCCTGGAAGCAAACTAAAAAATTAGTGAGTATACTCAGCAAGCGGTACGTTTAATCTATCGTGGCAAATGATCCTTCGTTGCTTACGATGTGGAAGTTTGGAGAAAGGTGTATTAGTTCAGGTATTATTCACGTCGTTTGGGGTTGAAGTTACGCAGCGATCCTGCCACCCCCGTTAAAAAATAGATTCGTGAAAAAATGGTGCTTATGTGCTTGACCATGGTTGAGCGGTGCGTGTATGTAACAATAATAAAAAACGAGTCATGGTGGCTATGGGGCTAGATAGTTCGCCTCCCAATGATTTGAACCGGGTTCGAATCTCAACAATGGCTGATCGTTGCGAATTCCACACCTAGCTCGCACCGACCACAGTGCTGAGGTAAAATAACCTCAGTGGTAGACAAATCATGGGTTAGAGTCCCCTTGCAGTCAGACTACCCGTAGGAGGTTTCCCTCTCCATTTAATGCAAATGCGGGTTAGTTTCATCAGAAAGTCCACGAAAGCAAACTTTCTCCCTATACATGATCCTGGAGTTACCTTATCTTCTGGATTAAGTTCAAAATTACAAGGCTACGGAGTTGAACTTTGGTAGTCGTGAACTCAAAATTGGGTCGTCCGTTTAAGTACAGTTATGAAATAAAATAAACGGATTGTGTTATCAGCAGACTGTGAATAACACTTTTCTGAATAATAATTAAAATCGAAAATGTTATAATGGCAGATAATTATATTATAATTAATAAACGATGATAAAAAAAATGTTACTAGAAAATACTTTTAAATAAAGGATAAGTAAATAATTTGCAATTAAATATCGTGTGAATATTTATTTACTTTATACTATGACGGCCAAAGACATTTGGATATTCTTAGTTTGTTTTTATGAGTTATAAGAATGCGTTTAATGTCAATTGTTTGTTTATGATATATTTAAGTAGCTGTCGCCAATCTTTTGATCCTCACAGACAACAAAGCTGAAAATTATCAATATTGTGGACGACAATTAAAATTATTTGGAGGAGTTCAAATTTGCTTAAATGTCACTGTCTAAAAATTGCAGAATTTCAAATGTTCTTTTTAAAGATTGTATCGATAAAACATTTTCACACGTTTTAAAAATTGCGCTGTTTAAAAAGTTATTAAGGGGACACTTCAGGTTCAAAATGATTTTTTTTAAATATCAACCAATTTTAATGAAAATTTCATAGATTGTGAATAAAGCATTTAGAAAGATATTCCCAAAATTTGAAGCAAAAATATTAATTTGTTGAAAAGTTATAATTTTTTTAATAATTTATCCGCAAGTAAAATTACTAAATGTTCCAATATTTCAAAATGTTTCCTGCGCATGAGTTTTTATCGTAGCTGTATGAAACTCATTTATATTACAGTTTGAATAAGTATAAATAAAATTGGATATGTTTGAACAACTTAGCACTTAATTTTAAACAAATAAAAAATCAAAATATCATAGTCTTTATATAATTTTTAAAAATTGAAATTTAAATAACAATTTAAAGTAATTTAAAAAATATTCAGTGAGTATTCAGCTTTTATTTATATCACACTGGTTACGGAACATTAGACCAATCATATATATGAGAAAAAAATAAAGATTTATTCAAAACTCATGCGCAAGGAACTTTTCGAAGTTTGAATATTATCGTAAAAAACAACATTGAGAAAAAACAGTTTAACTATAAAAACAAACAGTTTACATAACCTTGTTTACAAATCTTGAAATGCTTATAACTTTGCAAAAAATGACTGAAATTGAAAAATTTTTCTTTTAAATTGTAGCTAGATATAACTATTATTTTTTGAAACAAAAATTGAAAAAAGTATAATTTGGTCGATTTTTGGGTTTTTCATCGTGAAGTGTCCCCTTAAGTGTAGCAAGCTTTAAAATGAAAGACTGACATTTTTAAATGAAACTTTTGTTTAAGATGACTGAGAAAAGAAACCAAGGCCGAGAAAAATAAGTCACATCATAGCAAAGAATAGTTAGAAGTAAAAATAATAGTATTCACAATTTACATCAGTGGAAAATTTGACTGGCACACACAAAAAATGTTTTTTTTCCTGTTTTTTTGTTTACTATCTTTTTTTTGGATGCCACTGATTAATAAATAATGTACCAGGGGGCTTTGAACACCAACTTAAATGCTCTCTTCATTATCATATTTTTTTCTTGAGAATAAACAGAACAGATAGTCAAATCAAAATAATAAAAACGAATATTCAGTTGAAAAATTCCTTTTTTTAATCTTATTAACAGATTTAGTTCCAAGTTTTATTGGATAAAATTTGACTGAATAAATGATCTAATAATTGAAAGTTAAAGGCTGAATAACTGACAGTTAACAATCTTTTTCAGTCGCTCATCGATAGTGATAAAATGATAAATGTATTTATCAGGAAAAAATTAAAACGTTTTCTATTAATCACCATTTAATAACTAAACTGTATTTTCTCTTGAATCGATTTAAAATTACTATATCATTTTCTTGAAACAAATGCCATGGTATCATGTGTCTCAAATAAGGAGTTTTTGCGTTTTAAGATAATTTCAGAAATCGATATGCATCCCTTTTGGACAAATGTGGTTACATACTTGCGCCGCAGTCTTAAGTTAGTTTAACACCCTTGATAAGTCATTATTCTCAGCAATTGAACGAGTCGTTAAAATCTCATTAAATACGTTCAATAGCTTTATTCTGTTGTCATTAGTTTCGATTTTTCTGGTAAGAAATAATAAATTCCTCATTAACCTAAACGAAAAAGCAAATACAAGTTGTGATCAAAAGTCATAAAAGGAGGGTAAAGTGTAGGGCTTTACATAGCTAGGTCTGGCATCTTAATCTACGAAATATGTGCCCGAAAGAATCTTTTACATGTCCAGACATCTTTTTTTTTAATGCATTTAAAAAAAACACATGAATGAACCTATTATAAAGCTTTAAGTAAAAAATAACATGAACACTAATGCAACAACACTTTAATTTTAAATACAGATCGTTAGTATTGGTATAATAAATAAAAAGTATTAAGCACGGATAAGAATTGATGGCGCAAAATTCAGAGTACTATTTTTCGCAAGGAAGTGTTATCATCTGAAGAATCAAGAAATTATTAGCTAGTAAAACAACGATTGCATTTTACTTTTTTTTTTTTGAAATATAGCAATAGAACAGTTTGTTTATATGAACTGTTCGTTTGCAACCATGAGAAGTAAGCAAAGAAATCCCCCTCTAATATAAGAATGCATTAAAAAAAAAAGAGACGTAATTTCTTAGAAGAGCTGCAAAATGGCAACACTCGCCATAATGGTTTTAGCGCCACGCTACGGTAAAAAAATTAATTACTAAATTAGATAGATGAATGAGTTTTTTGTTTTATTTTATTATTTTTGGTTAGATTTTACGAAGTTCTTTGCAATCGTTTGGTTAGTTTTATTTTTGTTCTATAAAATTATTTGATGCTAAATCTTTAAGGGTGCCTGTGTTAAAGAACACAAAAACACATTTTTTAAAATAAACTATGGCTGATTTTAAATAGTTAAATTTAAGAACATTTTTCTTGTTATTAAATTTATTTCGTTGTTGAATAAGTTAAATATTTACATAAATGTCATGCATCATTAATTCATTTAAACTAAATAAGTTCGGGAAAGCGTTATTAATGTAGGTTTTTTTATTTTCTCAGTTTATAAATTTTTTTTTACAACAGAATGAAATAAATAAGACTAAATAAAACAAAACACTTTTTGCTTTTAATAGAATTAAATTCTGAGATAGAAAACAAACAAACTGGAATTGGTTAGAAAAATTTATGTTTCTACATAAATGAACAATATGAAATTTTTTTTAAATAATAATATAAATTAACGCAATTTTAACTTTATTCAATGATTTTCGTTGGAATGAAGTAAGAAAAAACACGTATTTAAAACTAATCATCTACAGAAGAAATCATTTCATTCGTGCATGTTATAAATATAATCATCATGAAATAATTGTATAGAAGTAAGCAGAAAGACATTATATAATAAACGGTAGAGTGTCAACTACTCAAATCTATAATATAAACTAATCGTTTACTTTAAGTGTTGCTAAATGGCACACGAGTCCCTTGGATGAGGAGAAACGATGGATCGTGAAAATGCCAGATTGCTTTTAGTCTTTCATTTCTATTCAACCTACAGTTCAGATTGTTTTATCTTTTGGTTGGCAACGCGATAAAATTAGAGTTTATAAAAAAGTCAATGAACCTGATTGGTATAAAAAGTTGGCTATTCCGGAAATTGATGTACAAGATTTTTAATTTCTGAATTTGAGCCGCGATGGCTCAGGGGATAGAGCCGAACCGGGTTCGAATCCCAGTCGATACGAATTCCGCGTCCAGCTTGCACCGACCACAGTGCTGACGTGAAATATCCTCAGTGGTAGACGGATCACGGGTTGGAGTCCTCCTGCCGTCAGGCTAACAGTGGGAGGTTTTCGCGATCTTCCTCACCATGTAACGCAAATGCTGGTTAGCTCCATCAAAAAGTCCCCCAAGAAGGCAAATTTCTCCCAATACTCGATCCAGGAGTTCCCTTGCTTTCTGGATTGGGTTTCAAAATTATAAAGCTACGGAGTTGAACATTAGTAGTCGTAAACCCATAAAATTGGGTCGGCTGTTCAACGATGGTTATAAAAACGATGGTAATACATAGTTAAAGGATTTCACTCCAGAGAGACACCGCTAAAAATTTCTTTATGCATTTTAAATCGAAATAATTTCGGCTCAATTTCCTCATTCTCTCGGCTCACATATGTGGACCTTCGCTTCTTATCTTCTGAAAACACGCAATAAATGTATAGAAAAACATTGAAACATTGGTGAATGTTTAAACTTTTTGGGGATTTCAAGAGATGCTGAATGTATAAGTTATATGGGTAGAATTCCACATAAACAGAAGTAATTTTCGGAAAATGAAGTTAAATCCACTGGCTAATAATAAGTCACGTCAGTAATTTTAAATGTTATGTGATTTAGTTATTCTGAAAATAATTGTTTTCTTTCGATTTGGTAGCTCCGTGATTAAGCTTTTAAATTTATATTTACTCAATATTTAAAAATAGTACAGTGTACTTGGGTACCGTGTGGCAAAATTTATAGCCGCGTAGTAATCAATAGAAATCTCATAGTAGTCCAAATAAGTTATATCTATATAGAGAGATTATAATAAATTATAATCGATTTAGTAATATATGCATGTGTATTTTGATTAACTGTTTTATGTTAAAGTACATACATACATTGACTAATTTTAACTTGGTTTCCCTCCCCCCCCATAATTTTGAAATTTTATCCCCAATGAATCATTCTTTTTAATAATTACTTTTAGATTCTTTACAATAATTGTTTATTTTGCGTCATTTGCCAAATTGAAATAGTTAAAAAACTGAGATTTAATGATTTGTGTTTAGGAAAAACTTTGTATTTTTAAAATTTTTTTCTCTAAATAATTATTAAATCTATTCATCAATTATTTAATCATAATCCATTTATCATTAGTATTTAAATAGACCATAATATAACAATATGCATGTTTGTTCCTAATTTAGGTTCAATTTAACTTATGCAATATTTATATTTTTTTACTTGTTAGTTAAAACCAGTGGTCCACGTATGTGTACCTGAAATTATTAGCCCCCAGGAAGTATAATTCATATTTTCTTTATCTTATTGGTACTTATGGCAATAAAATAAAAATTAGGAACTGTAAGATATTTCTTTTTATATATTTCAGTAGTTAAGAGGTTAAGTTAGATGTTGCTATCCTTCATTCGATGTAGTTTTGTTTCCCAAACTTATTTCTGCGAACTAGAGAGTTTCAGTTCCTTGCTTCCAATGTAAAAATGTTTCCAAAGTGTGGTTTTTAATAATATACATTACGCTTTGTTCCAATGTTTGGTTATTAATTATATATATATTACGCTTTGTTACCAATGTGTGGTTCTTAATAATATATATTACCTACGCTTTGCTTCCAATGTGTGGTTTTTAATAATATGCATTACGCTTTGTTTCCAATGTGTGGTTTTTAATAATATACATTTCGCTTTGTTTCCAATGTTGGGTCTTTAATAATATACATTACGCATCAGTGCTTCACATAAGTCATCTTCGTCTTATAAATTCTCATTTAAGTAATTATAATCATTGTATTTAGTTTTTATCAAATATATTTCACTTATATTTCCCTTTTCAATACCATTTATCCACCTCATACGGCAGATAGACGATTTTAAGAAGCACTCAATTGTTTTTTTTCCTCATAAAATATTACAAAATTATAGCGAAAATATTTATTTAATAGTGTTACGAAACCATGCTCTACATTTCCTAATTCCTTTTGTAATTCTAACCTGCTCAAATCCGAGCTTGATCCAGCATATTGTTGCATTCGACGTTCTTTTTAATGGACAAAAATATTCCAACCATGCGAAAAATGACGCCATTTTGATAAGCGCCTAACAATTAACAGCAATGAGCGTTCGCACCTATTAATAGCATTCGACATTAAGCTGTTTAGAAAAATTAATACTTCATTGATTTAAAGTTCACTGATGCCTAAATAATTAGGAGTTCAAACAATCATCAAAGTTAGCATTTTATGCGAATGTCAAGATCGAATAAAAGTAGCGTAAGTCCAATTCGATCTTACACCACTTTCATTCAATATATCTGATCTTTTTTTTTAATGACGAAATTGTTTCAGAGCGAATTTTTAGGAGGACTACGATTGGTTAGCGGATGTTTCGCTGACTTTTGTAACAAATTATCAATGACAGACGTATCAATGACTATGAGAGCTAAAAGAGCTCTCAAATTAAACAGCGTGACAAAATTGACGGTTTCCTTCAGACAGTTACCCTGTCGGAAATTCTAGATTTAATCAACTCCGTTACCATGGAATCACATGAATGTTTCCCCATCCGCGTATTGGCAGTTAATAAATTTAACCGTGACTAGATCGTATTTCTATGTATAGCTGTCAGCAAGGCGAGAAAAATGTTTTGTTATATTGAAAGAATGTGCAATAGAAAGATTAACGTCTTTCAGTTTTTCGTTCGGAAATTTGAAACGTGAAAATCCAGTAACATGTTTGCAGAATATTGAAATTGTTTATATGATCCATCGGTATATGATAAAATATAACGTCATAGAATGCTATTTCAAGAATTTGTTTATTTGCCTTACATGCAAATCTTTGCATTGTTACAGTATTCTAAATTAAAATGTACTCTTGCTTTTGTGATTAGTAAGTTGAAACTATACGTCATGCTTAACGGAAATATGTTAAAATATAAGTTCTTTTAATTTGGTTTTAGGTATCATTTGAAATAACTAAAAATAGTCATATTTTATTATAATTTTGATGAAAACATTTTCTAAGTATTCTTATATTTTGTAAATTATCAATGATATCAACTCTAAAGCATTTAATTGACACAACGAGAACAGTAGGAGGATCGATAAAGCTTACCCTCGGTCATTTCCCAGACAGAACAGAGTGGTCACCCACGCTCTAACTGACTGCTGCCAGTAAATCTTGACTTTGGTGGTCTACTGAAAGCGAAAGGTTCTCTGCATTCTGTTTAGGGAGCTACTTTATTAAGACAATTTGTCAGGTTTTTAGAGAAAATATTTCAATATTAATGGTCTTATTGAGAAATTGTAAATAAATGGGTTAACACGATCATTTCTTTACTTCAAAGTATTATTTTTTCGTTATTTATGTCTGAAAAAAAGAAAATTTAAAAATTCATCAGTTGACGAATCTCTAACCCATAACAACTTTCTACCGTAACCAAAAATTATATAAGAATTTAAAAAAAAACATAATTGCAGATGAAGTAACGAAGAAAAATGATTAGATTTAACTTTTGTCTCCATAGAATCAGGAATGAAATATGGAAAACAAGATTTGTGTTAATGTAATAAAACATTTCGGGATTTTTCAATTGATTATTTTCTTTTTAATTTCAACGTAACAATTTTTTTAAAGTAAAAAAATAATCCACAAAAGTTTATTGTGCAGCAGTCATAAGGGTTGGTGAGTTGAATAAGTAGAAAGCAGTGCCCCTTAGTATTATTATAAAAAACTTGTTTTAAGAAACACGAACAAATACGATCATTTTAATACACTTCGCAATTATGTTTGAAAGTAACTTTAATAACATGAAATTTGTAATCTAATTAAAGAAAGAAGCGAAGATTTTGCATTCATTCTATAGCACGCAAACTTACAAAAGCGAATGGGGTGACCAAAACTTTTGTAACAATTAATTACTACTTTCACTAATTAAGTTATACCATTCTTGTAAAGCTAATCAATAATTCTTCGCGGAAAGGTAAAATATTTTCTTAAGCTGTGCAAGAACGTTAAAAATGTAAGACGTTTCGAAGGTTTTTGCGGCCAGAAGAAAGTACCAAATAGAGAATAACGCCGTTAAAAGCAGAATTGAGGTAACCAAATTTAATATAGAGAAAAGTATGAAAAATTTCTCGTGCATTAGGGGTAAAGTAATTTTGCTTAATTTTTACTTAAGGTGAAATTTGCGCATCGAAAGAAAGTGCTCGGGAAATATTTTAAAATTCCCCTGATGCCAGTTTATAAATGAATTTAAATTTAAAATTGCATTTCATAACGTAAGTAACCTTTTTGGAGTGTTTTTGTAATTAAGGAACCGCTTCGACTGAATAAAAACGTGAAATTTAATTTAAGACAAAACTCGGTATATTTTAAGAGTGCTTAAATGTATTTCTAAAATTTCGATGAAATTTAATTTTGTTTCGAGGTTGAGATGTTCATTGGCATCGAGGGAGGTACATCATAAAAAAAAGCATTTTATAGACTTTTTTAGACTTTAATATCTGGACCTGCAGCGGATTTTAAGTACTACTGCAGTTTTTTTGCAGTTCAATTTGAAAAACACATTTGACAGATAGACATTCAAGGAGTCAAACTTATTTTTAAGATTGATTTTTCAGAACTTATTACAAACAACGAGAAAAGAAGAAAAGAAGATAAAAAGAAAAGAAGATAAAAACAAAAGAAGATAAAAAGAAAAGAAGATAAAAAGAAAAGAAGATAAAAAGAAAAAGAAAAGAAGATAGTGTATTTCAAATAGTTTCTACCCTACTAGAATGATTCATGGGTAACAAAAATGTATTGACAGTACAATAGACTGATCTCTATAGAGAATGAATCATTGGTGATAGCAGTAGAAAAGATCATCACAGTAGACTTATTTAGATGGAGCAAGAAGCACTGATAACAGTAGAAAAGATCATCACAATTGACTGATCTATATGGAGCATGAGACACAGATAGCACAAGAAATCATCACAGTAGACGAATACATAAGGAAAAATGGAATCTTGCTATCAGGAGAGTAAAAAAGCAAGAACAGTGAAGAATCTATGGGGTGAAATCGAACACCAATTATAAGTAGAAAAATTAGCATTTCTTAATTTGTTTCGGCTATGGAATCCTAAATGGTCGACCTACTTTTGGCGAAATCCCAACTTTATAAATAAAGTTTATTGGCAATTGTGAACACATTAACTTTTATTAACATTAATTTGATTGACCTAAACTTTTAATAACAATAACTTTTGAAAATAATTAATGTGTTGGATGAAGATTTTTATCGTCGTATCAAAAGTAAATTAAAAATTAGAATTCATGTTCGACACTTAAATTTAAAGGCTTGTAGTGGCATATAATTTAGTTTCAAATTTGTTTTTGGTATACACAGGTGCAGAAAAATAATATTAAATGATAAGCTGAAAGGATAATAAAACAGACTGAATTGTGGTTTCTCTGAATTAAAAACTCTGACAACTGTAAAGGTTGGACTTGAGAGAAATATATTTCCTTGTTATATTTTTTATTACGAACTGAAATGCTCAAACGGAAATACTAATGCAATTTTCAATAAATGCAAATCTTTTTTTATGTAATTCATTCAATACATTGTTATTTTATAACCGTCGTTGAACAATCTACCCAATTTTATGGGTTTACGACTACTAATGTTAAAATCCGTAGCCTTGTCATTTTGAACCCAATCCAGAAGACAAGGGAACTCCTTTATCGAGTATTGGGAGAAATCTGCCTTCCTGGAGGATTTTTTGATGGAGCTCACTCGCATTTTCGTTACATGGAGAGGAAGACCACGAGAACCTCCCACGGTAAGCCTGACGGCAAGGGGAATCAAACCTATAATCCGCCTACCACTGAGGATATTTCACGCCAGCACTGTGGTCGCTGCAAGCCGGATGCGGAATTCGTATCGACTGGGATTCGAACCCGGTTCGCCACATTGGAAGCCGAACGCTCCATCCTCTGAGCCATCGCGGCTCAATACATTGTTATTAGAAAATATATTGATATCAATAATTAAATTTTTCTTCTTTTCTTTCTCATTTTACTAAAATACTTTAATAAAAATAACGACAATATTAAATAAATAGTGGATTTCTGATTGGATCTAACTATAAATACATACAAATATATATATATATATATATATANATATATATATATATATATGGAAAGATCGTTGAGAGATATTTTGGGGTCGGGCAACCTGTGTATACCCTAAGAAAGCCAATAATGCCTAACACTTTTGATAACTAAAAAAAAGTAACAGTTCATTTTGACGACCGCTATTTTTATATAAATAAAAACTAGAAAAACAGCTTTTCGTATAGGCTAAACGAATACGGAAGGGGATAATTGATAAAGAATATAATAACTAATAACGAATAATTGAAATAAGTTCAATTAATATTTTAAGCTTGGGGAAATCCTGAAAATTCGATTATTCTCAAATCAATACGACCGTAATCGAACTCCGAAGATGTTAATGGATGAATGGTTGACAAATAGAAGGATCGAAAGGAGGCTATGGATAAATTACTGGGTCTCATCTTTTCAAAAACCCTATTCAAAAGACAAGAGATCATTTTATCTCGCTGGTCTACTAAAACATGTGCGTCTCTTAATTTCCAGAAAGTTGTCAACATTTATATTACTTAAAAAAGCCTCCAATTTATTTTATTTTTCTCTTTCAAATCATTATTCTATTCCTGCCAATGTATTTTTTCATCACTTTTTATTTGGAAAATCCCTTTACTTACCACTTTCTACAAGCGCAGGAAATTTTTTAGAGATAACATCGCGATAGTTCGAATTGAATATTGTTGTGGGTTAAAGAGACGCCTCTACATTGAAGTCTGAAATTCAAAACTGAATACAATTGAAGGGGCAACCAGTGCTTCTAGGGCTCGTTAGGTCATCGTTCACTTAAAATTTATTTCATTCTATCTACTGAATGTCAGTTAAAAGTCATGGTTACAGATAGTTACCAATGCTTTGTATAGCACTGAATACTTTCTAGCGTCAGTAAGATAAATCTCTAATGATGTGTTGCAACTGGACGTGACATTCATCACAACGCTGTTTCAGACTGATAAAGAACATGGGATTTCCATTAAAATCCTGTGTCATTAATAGAAAATAGCGATTAGGTGTCTTTCGCTGGAAAAAAAAAATTAAATGGATAAATTAAATAACAGGAGAAAAACGTTATTGAAAAATTTCTTTTTCATGCATTTATGCACACAAAAATATTTCTTTTTTAAAATGTTTATTAAAAGGTAAAATAGCGATAGTGTCAAGTACGAGTTGCTAGGAAATGACGTAACACTAAGTAGCTTATGGTGACTGGTTTAACGATTTCAATCCTACCATTATGTAATTTATTATTAATTAGGGGATTTTGCTGTCATCACGTTCCCCTCATTAATCCCCTCCCTCCGATCATGTTTGGATTCTGGACGATTAACAAGTTGTTACATCAAATTGAAAGATCTCTAAGCATTTTATTGCCAGTGAATCCTCCAGGAACGACCTCCTCTGTGCAGCGATATCCTCTATTTACAACCACTTTTGAAAGACACAGAACTTTTTTCATAGACTTTGAGTTGAAGAAAACATTCAGGAAAGTTCATCGAAGTCTCTCCCAACAACCGAGTAGACCTCCGCACAGACTAAAGGCGGTAAAGGTCAAATATGAAAACACGAAAAAATATCAAAGTAAAATATATTAAGAAAACAGATAAGTAGATTCAAAATATTTAAGAGTGGCTGTTATTTAGATGAGTTCTTTCTGACGATCCCAGAAAGAGATTGACAACCTTATTTTGCAGTCAGAGGGCATGTTAGAGAGGATGATATCGATGATTTATTTTTAGAGTTAAAAGTTAAATTAGATTTTTAAAAAAAAACATTTTAGAACACACTAAAAATTTCAAGAAAACAAGCCACTTCTCATTTTTTAAAGGTAACTAGTTTTTATGATATAAAATTAAATACTATCTTTAACAAAATATAATTGTCTATTTATTTAAAATAGTTCTATTTATAAATAGTAAATTTGTTTTTAGACATAATTAGGGGTCATTTTTATTGACGCTACATTTTATTCATCGATTGTGTTCTCCAACGGAAGTGGCACATCCACACCAAGAAAATGACAATGAGTAAAATTAAAATCGCTTGCGAAAAAACATGTATCTTCTTTGTATCATTTTGTGTGTATGTATGTAAAACATGTATCATTTTGAAGTAAATGGAGGTAATCCCTCAGAACGACCAACCACCTATAACGACCATTTTATCGTGGAAATATGTTTCTCAGATTTTGTTCTCGATACTACTGACATAAAATTTAAACTTTATCATTTTGATCGCTGACCATTACAGCTTCATTGACAATTTTGTTTCCTACATTCTTAAAGTTTCTCAATTATGTAAAAACTCGTTACGTGTTTTTCGTCCAAATAAATTATTTAATTATAGCACGAAAAGTCCATTAATTACGTTTCACAATTTTGTAATCATTATTTTATTTGCATAGGTTAATTGGACTCAGTTTTATGTAAAGCTCGAAAAAAAGGAGATTTGTACCCGGGAAACCTCATTGAAAGGTGAGATTCGCTGTATAAATATATAAATTGAGTCAAGTTCATGGACATCATTCTGGTAACATGATTATTTCGCTCACAAATCATATCGCCTATAGTTCGCTATACCGAAACAACTATTGCAGCATCTAAGAAAGAAAACTTTTTATTCTTAATTATTATATAATGATACATTTTTAAGAATATATATACAAGTCATATTATCAAAAAAACTTATTTATCTGAATAAAAGCTACTATTTATAATGCATTCATATTTTTGATTTATATTTTAATTGCTCAAATAAATTATATTAAATTAGCTCAAAAAGTGAGCAAATTTTTTAATAGAAGCATAGAATAAAATTCTAAATAAACAAGACTAAAGAAAACGAAGATTTTTAAAAGACTAAAATAAAAAGTTGAAAAGAAAAATGAAAACTTTAGTAAGCTGGTCCCGCCATCTGTTGTGTGTGACCGTAATTTTTTAAATTAAAATTTGAATTTAAGAAATGGAAATAAGGAGAAAAAAAGAAATAAACTAGTATAAAAATATATAAAAGCTAGCCTAAACTTTAAAAATTGCATAAAAATTTTAATTGAACTTCAATTTCGATTTTTTTTAATGAAAAACATTGAAAGCTTTAAATATTTAAATATAATGTATAATTTGTTAAAATAAATTGAATAAAGCATTTCTGAAAATGAAATTTCTTGCTTTATGTAATATCAAAATGATTTAAAAGAAAAGGGTTCTCTTTTTTTATTGGAAACAATTTTATAAATTTGGGAAATTATGAAATGAATTTTGGGGACCGATTTTATAATATTTATGGAAAATGATTTTATATCTATTTTTTTGAGAATAGTTTTTCAATTTTCATTATATTTTTAATTCAATTAATGTGGCACTTCAAGTTTTAATGCTAATTTTCTTTTTGAGTTATATTATGTTATGAACCAATTTGTTTCTAAATCAGTAGCTTCTTGCTACGTTTAAAAATGTTTCATGCTTCGTGCAAAATTTAAACCTGGTGAAAATTAAGTTTACATTATTATTTATAATCACTATAATGGAAAAGAAAGTTGTTCAATTAGATTTTCTATATTTTGTGTAACTTAAGAGTCAATAGTTTTCATGGGTTTCTTTCGAATTTGGGTATAAAAAATGTAATATTAAGTTGATGAGAAAAAAAAGACTTCTTAAAAAAATTTCAAGTTTAAGTGTAAGAAAACAATTACAAATAACAATTTTAATTTTTAATTGTTTTTTTTCTAACGTTTAAATAAGTACTTGTTAAAAGTATGGATATTTTTATAATTTCGATAATTTAAATGGTATAAAAAAGCAGTATAAATCTTTTAAATCTTCAAAAAATGGTATAAATCGTTTAGCTGATTATATATTTATACAATTAACATTTTTTTTTCTAGACGCTTTATCTTTGCCAAAATATATGTTAAAACGCCCGCGAAATTCGGTATTTAAAATTTGAGCTTATACTACATGTGGAGAGCTGCTTGAAATATTAATAATTGAAAAAAATAATTAAAATTTTTTTTAAATCTTTTTGACAGTTTTGATACATGTTTTCCACTTTATGGTTTTATCCAGAGTTGGATAAGATAAAAAAACTTCCAGCCAACACAAGATTTCAATTAAAATACTTTTTGCGAAAAATATCTTGTCACTAATAATAATCTATTCTTGTCATTAATTCCAATCTTTTAGCTGCTACCTCATTTTGGCGAAATTAATTTTAAAATCACTGACATTTTTGAAAACTATTCAATTCTTATAGAACTCTATATTGAATCATAACATAAGGATAAATTAGGTAAAGAACCAAAAAAAGATGAAAATAAAAATCCGAAAATGTTATATGCAAATTTACTTTCTAAATAATTGAAAAAAATGCCTTAAATGTAAGCAAGAAAAAAGTATGTAGGAAACATTGATCCGCAGAATATTACTAACATTTAAATAAAAAATGATAAGGCAAAATTTTATTTATTTATTTAAATTGTGTGATTATAAATATCAATGTGTGACTTTTAAATCCCGCAAATATGAATCCCAGCATTAAATTTTAAAATCACTTATATAAAAATCGAATAGTATAATTTAACATTTAACATGTATCATTTAACATTCCGTGATAGAAAATCTCGATGTTTTATTTTAAAATCACGTGAATACGAATTCCAATGCATAATTTTTAAATTAGTTGAGCACGAATCATTAAAGTGGCCCGTTCATGTATATTATACGGGCCTGGTTTTATCCATAGTTAAAAACAGTTAAAAACTATCACAGTTTAAAAACTTAGCAAACCTACCTTCAATTTGATTCATTTTTTCTCAACTATCACAAAAATAATTTTGTGATAGTTAAAAGTAAATAATAAAATAAACACAAAATAATAAAATTATTTTGTGTTCGAAATAAAACGTTTTAACTCTGATTTACATGTATTCCATAATAATTCTAAAAAATTTAAATACGAAAACTGATATTTTTTTCACTAAATGATTAACTAATAAAATTAATTCGCATAACTAATAATAATAATTCAAATAGCGAAATAATTTTAAGCATTTTTATCAAGCAAAGCACAGAATAATTTGCTGACACAATGCTTAGATAATATTGCTGCTCAAATTATTTGAGAAATAAACATTTTGAGATGAAAAATGATGTTTATTTCTTATTAATCAGTAAATCACGTGATACTATCTCTTAATTTTTTCGCATTTCAAGGGACTGATAGTTAAACGAACGAGGAAGGAAATTTAATCATCAGAAATCGCTTTCGTTTCAAATCATTGATCTTGGTGAGGTATGAGAATTTTTTCTCTAACACGAATGAATGAGTGAGAAGCAACTTTGTTACGAATCGTAGAATTTCTTTTTTTAATATCAATTTATTAACTTTTAGGTTTCGCTGATCCATAAATTTCTAAAAAAACAGACGATAGACTCGAGCTTTAAATAACAGCTAAAAATCCTATTTTTACTTAAAAATATATAGATTTAGTATCAAAAATTGAATTTGAATTTTTGAAGAATTTAAAGCAATAAATATTTCAAAGATATCTAATTACAGATCGGAGCATCTAGCTTTAACTACTAAATTAATTCATTAGGACAGCAATGTTAGAATGAGTTCTAATGAATTAACTTAGTGGTTATTTCATCGGATAAACCATTAATTATAGGAATGATAATTAGTGATCCTAATGAATTAACTTAATGAGTTCAAGATCATAACATGCGAAAAACAGATTTCCAATTTTGGTTGCCAATTTTTTATAATTAATTTTAATAATATTTGAAAAGAATGTAATTGCAAACTGTATTAAAGTCTTATTTAATTTTAAACTATGTAATTTAAAAAGATATAATTCAAAATTTGACCAAATTCGGAATGATATATCTTGATAAAAAAGCCTAAAAATATTTATTTTTTAAATTTTATTACTTAGAAAATGTTTTATATTATGTCAGATTCAATATATTCAGAATTCAGATAATTATTCAGATATCAGAAACGCTTCAGATAATTATTCATAATAACATCTGAATTTGTTCAAATTTTGAATTTTTTCATTTGATGTTATTTAGTAAAAAATACTTTAAAAATAAACACACTTTAAGACTCAAATTTGTTTAATTAAACCATTATTTAATTTAATAATAAAAAATACTTTTCACTTATCTTTGGATAATCGGGATCTATAATTGTGTACAAAATGTTTTGGATTCGTCTAAAAAGTTCAAGAAATATAAAAATATATTGAATTAAAATAATAAATTTTTTTTTTGGATAAGTAAATGTTTACTAGCCTAGACGAAAAATTATTCCCATTTGTAGACAATAATGAGTTATAATCTTTTTACCGCCAAGCAAATCATTGGAAGTTTCGCGGTTTTCCTTTCTATGCAACAAAAATGCGGGTGATTTTAATTTAAAAAAGTCTTCAATTAAAGCTAATTTTCTTCAATTCTTTATCCAGGAGTTTCATTGTCTTTTGGATTTATTTCTATTTGGGAAGTCTTTTTGGTAATGGAGTTTAACATTGATAGCTGCAAACCCAAAATGGATTGGCTGTTAAAATATTAAATGATATAAAATACATTTGGGTAAATTTGCGTGCGACAACATCATATAATCATGAAAAATTGATCATTAAAGCACAGTGAAAAACGATTATCTTAAAATTTTTGTTTTGAAAATAAAATTAACCGTAACCCTACGGGCAGCCAAGTTAAAATAAAGCACAGCTATGACTACAATGTTTTAGAGCTATTTTTCTTTGAAATAAGACGAAAATAATAAATGATCGTTGAAGGTATCTGACGAAAATCTAAAGTGTCAACTGAATACAAATACATTCAAGTTTAAAAATATTGTTTCACAAAGCAATGTTTGGTTGGAAAAAAGCTTTCTGAAGTATGTTAGAACAATATTTAGCGGTTCGGAGAAAAACCATGAAGTTTATCTCACATTTTATTACAGTTTATAACACTAAAAATATCAAACTGTAGAAATTTTGTTTAAAGAAAATTGTATTTTTTTCCTCCATGTTTCTTGCAAAGAATAATAAATTGGTCTTTCCACTATGGAATATACAAATATAAATGAAAAGTAAAAAAAAGTAAAGACATTTTTGAGGCAGAACAAGCAGAGCCGGATTATACCTTTCGTAGGCCCTAGGCACAGCCGTTTTTGGGCCCTCCTCTCCTTCCCCCACTCCTCCCCTCTTTTCAAAATATATGCTAAAATTTTCTTGCATATTTGTTTTTTACATTTTTATTAATATGGATTTTAATTAACAAATTTGTTTATCGAACTTTATCTGCAATACCGACATAATACCATTATGATTAGTTCGATCGATATATATAGACTATGTAAACACTTCACGTCTACAATACAACAACAAATCAGCAAAGAAAACAGTGAAATTGATAGTGAGATTAATTATAACTAAGTGAAGGAAATTAACATTGTCAAAAGTAAATCTTTTGAAATTATGAATGCAAAATTATTATTGAAACTATGAATGCAGAAGGAATTATGAATGCAAATGCAGAAGGAGAAAGATCTTTCTCCGGATTAAAATTGATGAAAAATTATTAGCGTTCAACAATGAATCAAGATCGTTTGGCATCGCTCGCACTTATGTCTATTGAGTACGACATTTTGCGTAGTTTGGAATTCGACAGCATAATACAAGATTTCGTTGAATCCAAAAATAGCAAAAAAGTAATATCATAAGATTCTGTAAAATAATTTATTACCGAAAAATATTATATTTTTATTTGTATCTTCATAATTTTGTGCAAAATACACTTGTTGTTTTTAAAGCTAAATTATTTTCGTCAACAAATTTTTTTCTCCCAAGTTTTTCGTAGGCCCTAGGCACGTGCCTAGTGTGCCTATAGGTTAATCCGGCCCTGAGAACAAGGTATACCTAAATACCAAACTAATTCAATTAATTAGTTATAAATAGATGATAAGCTCTATAATTGTCAGAATTGTAAAAAAGACATACTTTAGTTAATTATAAATAGATAAGTACCTAATTGTTAGAATATCAAAAAATGCTTTAATTAATTATAAACAGATAAGTGCTACTATTGTTAAAATAACAAAACGCCTGCTTTATTTAATTAATTTTAAACTGATAAGTGCTACAATTGTTAAAATAACAAAACGCCTGCTTTATTTAACTAATTTTAAACAGATAAGTGCTACAACTGTTAAAATCACAAAAAATGCTGATAATTAACTATAAATAGATGATAATCACTACAGTTGTTAAAACTGTAAAAAATAGCAGCCTGCTTTAATTAATTTATTATAAACAGGAGATAAAAAGTACCCTTATTTTTTTTCTTCTTTGCAGCACTAAACTGTGTGGATAATAAATTATGTATTGTAGTTAAAATATAAATTGTAATTTCATTAACTGGTTTATTGGAAAATCTGTAAACCAATCATTCATTTTGAATACTAGTTCAGTGGACTCAAGGATAAGAGTTGAAATAAAAAAAATTCTTTGTCATGCACCAGCAATTGAATAAAACATAAAGTATATTTATTATATTTAGTATATTTTTTTACACATCAAATAACAATTGCATAGCTGAATAAGAAACTAAAACCATGGAACGCGTTATTCTTCGATGTTTACTTAACCAAAACTATGTAAAAAGTTATTTTCTCGCATTTGATGTGTGTAGGGTATGTCAGCTTAAGACTCACCATTTTTAATGGTCCAATGAAATCCATTGCTCCTGCAACGTCCTATAGATGTTTCTTTATCAAAAACAAATGTTCTTATTTATCGAAATATATCGCCAAGTCTAGGATTCCAGTAGTAAGGCTACGAAACTATAAGCTTTTTTTAATAATTCTATGATATATATCGTAAAAGATATCACAAATTATATTTCTAACTACGTGTTTAACTTTTAAAAGCTTTTATATTGTTTTGGAATCATATTTCATAATTTGGTAAGGAAAAAAAATGGAACTATATACAGTCGCGGATAATAACTTAAATCCTATACCCCAATTGTCTTTTCTTCACCTGCAACGAAATACAACAAAATGTATAGTTAACCTCGTTCTTTTGTTAATAATTTGATATTGACTGACGCAATCTAAGATCAACAAAACTTCAATTCATAATGTGACCGTATTCCTTCAAAAAGATACACCTTAAGAATTTTAATCACGCTTTTTTCCTGTCTCGGGAACAGACGAGCCGTCATTCGAAACTTCAACTGGAAGACTGTGAACATGTAATTATTCTGACATCGTTCAGAGGTATACATCAAATTCGAGACTTTTAAACTCAGATGATTTGATAAAAATTGTAAAAAAAAGGGCAGGCTTCAACTTACTGGCAGGTTAAATTTTGATGGCTCATGGAAACAAAAAAGTTTATAGATTTAATTTTATTCTAAATATACTTTATATTCTTCTAAATATGCTTTATATTCTTCTAAATATACTTTATATTCTTCTAAATATACTTTATACACTTCTAAATATACTTTATACACTTCTAAATATACTTTATATACAGTACAGAACCCGTTATCCGGAAATCAGAAAACCGGAAAACCAAAAAACCGGAACGAAATTCGATGAATTTTCCCGCCATTTTTTTAAAAAAAAAAAATTTTTTTTCCTCATGAGATTTTAGGATTTTTCTTTCTTTTTTGAAAGATGTTTACCTTACCATCATTTTGGAAATAATCATTAGTGTATTACTTCACCATTTTTTCTTCTTTTTAAGATTATTTCCGAAAAAAAGTTTTTTAGTTGGGTTTAGCAATAAAGAAAACGGCTTTTTGTAGCGATTCTGAAAACCGGAAAAATCAGTTATCCGGAATAGCGATGGTCCCGCTCGTTCCGGATAATCGGTTCCCTACTGTACTTTATATTCAAAATTAAATAAAATTTGCTATTTTTTTTTCTTCCACCGAAATCTTTTTTTTGATACAATTTATAACGTATAACTTCTTGCACGTTTTTAAGCACAGGAAGGAAGGCATAGACACGAGAATCTCATCTATTATTTTTCGGTATTAAAATTTTAAGCTAAAATGAGATTATTTACATATTTCTTTTAAATTTGAATTTTGAAATAATTATTTAAAAAGCACAATTACTTTTCAAATTTTTTTTACTTTTTTTTAATTGAAGCTCAAACAAAAATGTCCGAAATGGATTAAAAGAATTCGTTCAAAAGATTCGAATCAAAAGAATTCAAAAACATTTTTTATTTATCTTTCCTTTTTGTTTTGATTCATAAATATTTACTGCTAGTTCATTATGAGAAACCTCAGTTGAATCCTGTGTTATTTGAAGCAGGAACTAATAACTCGATAACGATTTTGATAGTGTCTTTATTCCCCAGCAATTTGCAAATTTTCAAGGGATGGCTTTCAAACAATCACCTCTTTCCGGCGTTATCTGGTTTGGGCACAGTATCGAGAATTGATTCATTGATGAAAACCATTGTTAATAAGTACGCTATCATGGAAACAGATGTTTTACAAATATTTAAAAAATCGAAACAGCCCTCTTGAAAAAAATTAAGTATCCATTGAGCTCGGTAAAGACATAGTTTCATTGCAGAAGTAAAGCATGCTAGAAACAAATATACAGGATAGCATAATAAGTTATCGAACATTGAAGAAATGTTACTTTTATATGTTTATTTTTATTCGTCGAAACAGCATATCAATTTCAAGGCTATTAAATTTATCAAATTCTCACACTGAAATACTTTAATAACTGTGGCGTAAATACCACTACGATTTAAACATCAATTCTCTAGTATATAAGACACGCTAACTCGATTCTATCTTAAGGTACCTTTTGAGAGATGAAGGTTAAAGTCGAATGCTCTCTCCCGATATTGGTGACTTGCGTACTTTATATGATCTCACCTACTTCGATAGATGGTCCACATTGAACAGTTGAACATTGAGCTACCTCCATTGAGCTGCAGGTTCTCAGTCTCATTTACACACAAAGGGATTCAGCACACACTCGACTACTAATAGCAACACAGGAGAGACCATACACACAACAGAGAGTTTAAAACAGCTCTCACTACAAGCGCTCAAAATCTGGTGAACTTAATACAACTCTCCCTGCTTTCCGAAAATACGAAAACTAGTGGTATCCGTTCATCGAATTCTATCCCTGATAAGATTCTGGTGGGGGAGTATTGCGTCGTAAATACCAGTACGATTATTAAACATCAATTCACTAGTATATAAGACATACTAACTCGATTCTATCTTGAGGTAAATTTTGACAGATGAAGGTTGACAAAGTCAAATTCTCTCTCTCAACATTAACTATTAATGATAATAAATTGCTCACATCTTTTTTTCATCATGAATATAAATTCTCAAACTTTATATTCTCCATCAAATGAGAATATAAGCATTCTAATAAAAATAATTTTATATAATAAAATAAGCACTATAATAAAATAAGCATTATAAAAGTTAAGCCAAGTTCACCAACAAGTAGAACAACTTCAGGTTCGGAATTACACGGGCTGCTGAAAATACATACAGGTGCATAGACTATGACAATATTGTCAATATTATACAAAGCGAAAATTATTAAACAAGTTATTTTTGCTTAATGTTGCCATATTTTAATTGGGTAACAAAATTCTTTATTTTACATTGGTACAAATGTAAAAATTAGATTGAGAAAATATCTCGATATATTTTAAATCGATATACCAACAACGGATTGATTCTACATCGGTAATAAGGCATATTCCTTATAACCGATAAGTAGAAAAAAAGAAATTGGATACCAACAGCGGATTGATGCCACAGCCGAACTTAAATTATACATTTGAATATACATATTTAAGACTTAGACCATTTAAGTCTCAATTCCTAGGTTTCAGTATCGAGAAAAGAGAAGTTTATAAAATCAAAAATCTTTCGTCTGGGCTTAAAGCCGTTGAGCAAAACTTGTTGTCAAGCTAACATCCATTTTAATTACCAATTACGCTTGTCAATTATATGTAAAGACTGATTTTAAATTTTTAGCGTACATACTCATTTACTTGGATATGTTGTCTTTTGGTTCTTGAACAGCGCCATTAAGCTAAGTTATATTTTTAAAGTTTGCTTTCTTGCTTTAAAATGTGTTTTTTACTGTTTTTGATCTATGCATTCTTTTAGCTTAAAGAAATTTATAAAACTCAAAATTCGTTTCGCTTCGGCGGAAAAAATCTTTACAAATGAAATTTATTAGCTCGTATAATTAATAATAGCAAATAAGGGCACAGTTTGATTCTGACTGTGTTGCTAATTTGATTTACTATCCGTAAAAGGTGACATTAAAGTAACTAGTTTTTCTTTTGTTAGCATATGTTGTACTAAACTTTTTAATAACAAACTCACCACGATACCATAGGAACATGTAAGAACCAAAAATTAAATTCACTTTTCCCAGTGCAATATAGTATTATTATACTTCATTCTTTTGATTTTTGACTATACGTTTTCAAATTTTGAAATACTTGAAATTCTACGTATTTCAGAAAGCAAATTAGTTGGTCACATGAGTCGGATATTATTTAATAAAATAGAAATAAGTTCTTACGACTTCTTACATTTTACATGCATGTAAGATATAGTAAATCTTCAGACAAATAATGAAGAGTGCCAACTAGTCTAAAGGATCGTCATAAATCATTTTTTTCCCAATTTATATCAAAATCAGAAAGAGACAAATGCATTGTGGCTGCCAAAAACAGTGACATATTACAATATATTTACCAACGCCTCTTCTGTATATAGTAAATGAACACTTGGCACTAACTATGAAGGAACTACTTTTCCATCATAAGTTTTTTAAAAGGAATAATAACTTAACGTTTTGTTGGGTAAAGGACAGAAAAATATTTTTATGTAAAAATGAAAATGTTTGAGTGTATCGAATAGGTAAAGATACTGATATAAACTGAGCTATTTGTGACTAGTTCAATTGTCTCTCCAAAATTACCTTCATAACTTTCAAACTTCATACATTCTAAGTAGTTTAAAAAAAATATTTGCATACACTTAAATAATTCTGCATTAAATATTGTTAATTTTAATATCTTATGTTTACGATCTAATTTTACTGAACTACTTGACTCATTGAGTTCCATAAAACTTTAGGTATTATTGATATTTTAATTTTAAATGAAACTTGAATTACAGAAAATGAAGTAAGTATCTTTAGCATTTGAGATTTTGATGCATTTCACTGTAATAGATCATATAATAGATGTAGAGGTATTAATGTTTATGTCAAAATGAAGTGCGCTTTAGAAGAAATAATTTGTTGTTGTGAACTCGTAGAAATTGTTATTTTGAATAGTAAGGTAGTTAACTAAATGATGCTAAGTATTTATAGACAGCATTTCTCCATATTTTAAAACATTTCTTGCTTCAAAGAAAATTAATCATTATTTAACAAACAGAAATGAACTAAGGAATGTTAAAAAAAAAATTTAATTCTTACTAAATAAAAATGAATGAACTAACCCAAACCACAACCAATTACTGAACGTATTAGTCAATTTTTTAGCAATTTTTTTTTCACAAATTATGTCTACATCTTTTCAAATATCCAAACGCTTTAAAAAAAAAAAGACACGACTTGAGAAAACTTAGACAAATTAATTTTAACCCCATTTACAATATTTATAGCAAAAAAGATTTAATTAACTCCCTGCCTAAATTCAAATTGCTTAAATAATTTTTCACTTTTCTTTACTAAACATTGAAGATATTTTACCATAGTAACTCTATACAACCTCAATCTTTTTTTGATGCCACATTTACCAAATTTTCCGCACTAGGGAACCACATTGTCAGTGCAACCTTTGCTACATCGGACAAACTACAAGCTATACCTGCTTAAAATTTAGACTTAAGGTCACGATAGATATGTCAGTTATCAAAAGTAAGAGAAGTCATCAGTTGCTGCACATTGTTGGAATTTTGGCCATTAATTCACTTTCAACATTCCAAAATTATTTCCCTCCCAGTCACATCAGCTCATCTTGATGCTCTGGAATCTTGCTTTACTCACATAAATGTTGATTCCCCTTGTTAACGACATTAGTTCCGCACCCCTCTCAATAGAGCTTGGAAATGCTTTTTATGACCCTGATTTTCCTCTCTTAGCCTTAATGACCTTTTTTGATCTGTTTTTTTCATCGTTATTTTTATTCTCCCTCGGCTACTGCAGTTTTTCTAGGTTTAATTCTCAGCTATGTTTTCCATCTTTCGTTTGAAACTTCACGTTTTAGAATGCAAGTAATTTTTGTTTCTTCTCATTCACGCCTGACAAGCCTTGAAAATGGGCGCCTATTTTTGAGTGCTTAAAACATGTCGACCGTTATTTCCAATCTGTATATTTTTGAAACGAATGAAGTTTCAGTTATTAACATATTCCTCGTCTCGCTTTCCTATTCTCAGTCATTACGCTTAATGTAAAATATTTATCCGGTAAATAAATCCTACTGAAGAATCCCCTCGACAAGGGTAATTATTTGTGTAGTGTCATTCATCCTTGACTGTTGCCGGATATCTAGGACAGGACGTCATCAAAGCGCCTTGACATTAAACCCCCGTTTACATAAGGAACACACATATGGCAGGTCCTATTACAAACCCAATGATGGACAAACTTGAGAATCTTGCGACACGTAGACCCGTTTGTAAATTGACTTTAGCTCTGGTTGGTTTGGTTAAGCAACAGCGTAAAATTTCATCTATGAAGACTTCCGGGAAAGAGGAGGAACCGATTAAAAGAATCATTTGGTAACTGCAAAAATATTTGCAGGGTGGATTTAACTTTCTACAAAATAAATAATGGATGCTGGAAATATTCTGCTAATTGTTTTTTTTTTTCTCTTCCTTTTTTCACGTTATATATTTGGAAAGACATTTGGCTTAATATTCATTGTCTTCTGCCGAAATCGTATTTGAAATGATAGAAAATATTTTATAAAAGTTAAAAACGAATAAAAATATTATTTAATGTCACTTAAGATCATTTTTAATTTCCAAAAAAAGTTCTATTTTTTCTATGTTTATTTATTTACTGCTTATTACGTAAACTACTTACAAAGAATATAAAGACATTTTGCTTCCAAATATTATTTGTCTTTAGCCGAAATCGTATTTGAAAAAATAAAACATATTTTATAAATGTTAAAAACGAGTGAAAATATTAAATATCATTTAAAATTATTTTTAATTTTTAAAAACAAAGTTCTGTTTTTATTTATTTATTGTTTAATACGTAAACTATTTACTCATATTGGAAATGTTAAAAATCATGAGTCGTTAGAATCATGAGTCGTTAATTTCATTAAAAAGAAGTAAAAATTAAGAATAATATTTTTCCAACTTAAAAACATGAAGTGATTTATTGAAATAAGACGGTAATATTCTATAAAAGTAATCTATAAAAAGTATTCTATAACAGTTTAACATAGCATCCCCAAAATAACTTTTTGCTATATTGCTAAAATATTATATATGTTCTTCCATATATCTTTACGTGTTCCTTTCTTATATTAGCCGTCACATCTTTATGAATTCATAGCTGTATATTTGAATTTGGTGTATCTTTGAAAAAGAAAGAACCTGGACTGTCATAAAGATCTATTATCATATGTTAGATTTATTCTATCTATGATCAAACACTAAAGAACATTTATGAGTGAAATATTAAAATTCATTAAAATGTCTCTCAACATTTCAGAGACATGCTGTTTCTCTGTCGTTACATATAATTATTAATACCTTAAACTAAACTTCGTACTAAGAGATAGGAAATTGTGTCATTCTAAATGCATTTAGTATCTGAATCACGTTTAATATATCTTCAAAAATGGCATGATTCAGGACTAAAGAGTCTTTCAAAAAACTGTATAATCACACGAGAGGTCTATTTCATTCATTACACTGTAAAAAATTGATACTCAACTATCACATAACTATAGTTTCTCTATCAAATCTATCAAATATCGTTTCTGTCGAAAACGCTTCATGATCCGAGCACAATTTTCGTCAAAGTGAGAAAATAACTATCATCACTTTTTTGAGGAAAAGAATTTCATGAAAAATAAAGAAATATTACTTCATTTTATTTTTTCAGGAAAAAAGAAAATTTATTGTGTCGAAGGTTTTAACTTTTTTTAGTTAACACTTTTTCGTGCGCAATCATATAGGTGGATGAATGTCACCAAAGCAACACAAGAGGGACAGAAAGAGAATTTACACCCATGCCCGAAGGGGCATTCGAACCCGTGTTCTCATGGTACGTGGCCACCTCCATGACCACCATATAGTCGATCGGCTTACTTCGTCGCTTTATTTTCGATTGTGTAGCCTTCAATCTAGTTAACAATGCATTTCGATGAGACGCCGGTCATGTGGCCGAGCGGTCCACAGGCTTGACTGCGAAGCCAATTGTTGTGGGTTCGAATCGCGTTCAAGGCATGGATGTTTCCCACTGTGTTGTTCTCTGTTATGTGTTGTGTGAATGTGGCCCAACCTTTGAACGAATGTCTGTGGCTTGTACTATGCTGCTCGCTTGCGTGAGTTAGGTTCGCAGGTGCCCACCGGGTAATGTTAAAGAACAGCACTTCCAGCATCTTCCGAGGCAAAGAATGTATGTTCAGTGCCAGTCGTTTAAAGGAAAAACTGCGAAGCAATTTTGAGTTGAAGAAACATTTTCGTCATGTATTTGAGAGTTCGCGTTTCATCACAGATCACGCAATTTCTGACGAAGTGATTCTCAAAATTAGCGAAATACAGCTCAAGGATTGTTGAATCGTTAAAAAGTTGAGTTTTATTACTGAGAGTGTACTAAACACCATAAAGAACGTAGAAAAATGCGCTTAATTGCCACTCTATAACTAATTATATCTCATTCAACTAGTTTTTCTACTACGCTCATTAAATATGCAAAAAGATATAAAAAATATATACTTTTGAATGCATAACATCCATTTTGTATTTAGTATATTTTTGAAGAG
Organism: Parasteatoda tepidariorum; assembly: GCF_043381705.1. Lineage (NCBI taxonomy): Eukaryota > Metazoa > Arthropoda > Arachnida > Araneae > Theridiidae > Parasteatoda > Parasteatoda tepidariorum. Next base: position 95,543,238 of record NC_092204.1, on the reverse strand, counting down.
CATCAATCAGGATAGGAGCAACTTTTTTAAAAGCAGATATATTCAATCTATGACCATACTCAATTCAAAGAACATCTTGATTGACATTTTTAGTGTTTTTTTTTCATATCTACTAAAATGTCCCCCAATTTATTCAACCACGATATACCCTAATTTATCATTAACATACTTACATTTCTTTATTAGAATAAACGTCATTTAGAAAGATGAGAAATAGTATCTTTTTGAATATGTAGTATCTTTACTGCATTTGCGGTACTTCGGAAAAACAAATATCAGGACAGGCCAACCAACAGCATGGTGGTGAGAGAGCTGACCTCAATTCAGAAAGCTCTCAGACTAAAATCCCGTAAGAGGCATGTTCTTTCCTTCTCTTCACTGTACTATCTACCCTTCTTATTATGGGTGCAACGTTGGCTCACCCAACTTAGTGCCCATAAGAGAGTGGTCAACAAATCTGCCCTTCTGATGTCCGAAGAACGAAAGCAAATATTCAGGTGGGCATTGATAAAAAAAAAACAGAGCAGTCGACTCTTTTAAAAAAAAAATTAAATCGAAGATGATATAAAAGACCTCTATTCCATCTTAAGGCCTGATGGTTTCTTAGGACAAGCGCCTTATCTGGGCGACAGTGGGACGTTGACGTACCGCTGACGCCAGCAAAATACTGGTTTGTTAGCTCAAGGACTGGTTTCTTAGGACAAGCGCCTTATCTGGGCGTCAGTGTTAAGTTGGCTATACCTTGACTCCAACAAAATACTGTTTTGTTAGCTCAGCGTGAGCAGTCTGTCCAACGCAGACATTATTTCGCATTGCGCATGCGTTAAAAACGTAAACAAATATTTATTTTGAATTTATATTGATTTTGTTATTGTCGTCCAATGCTTTAGAGAACAAATAATGACTTAGTCATAGAAAAAACACATTATACTTGAGTTCAATGAAGAGGAAGAAGAAACAATATTTAATGTTAAAATCAAAATCATAGGTAATTTCAGTGCTCTGTTGGATGATGTCAGCCATTGCTTCTGTCGTTAACGTTACGTTGTAATCCAACTGCAGTTGATTCGGGCGGTAGTCTGACGTTCAATCTGAGCGTTCGATGACGTATGCTGTCTAACTCACAAATTGACCAATCAGGGGTTAACGCTCAGTTCAAGCTGACATTTCGTAACGCCGACCTGTCCTAAGAAACCATACCTTATGACAATATACCTGAAAGAACATGCTAATTGACATAGGGATTTTTTTTTATCGAATCCAATAAAATGCCTTTTACAATTATTCTATAATTTGCCATTTACCAATATATATATACAATTTTCCAATAAATTCTATAATCTACCATTAAAATATACATATTCATTTCTAATAAGAGACGTAACTTTATGAACTCATAGTAACATTCGAGGCATCTCTGAAGAGGATAAGTATCAGTACGAATGTATCATTTTAAAATGATGCCTGATCAAATGGTTAAAATGAAAGATCCACTTCATCCACAATCCCCCTCACACATTAGTTAAACCAACGATCCAATAACTTATATTTCAAACAAGCATGAATAATAACTTATGCTCCATCTAGGCATGCACTAATCGCAATTATGAAATCAACACTCAATAACAATAACTAATAGAAGATGATAAATTGTGTCAGGAACTGATTGTTATCATTTTGACTAATACTCAGTAGTTATAGTGTGTATTACCAAGCCAACTCCTGTCCAGAAAACTCACATTAAGAGCTTCTGGAGAATTTACCAGATTTATAGGATGCACACGAAAGGCATATAAATCTTTCGAAATTATCACCACGGTTGCAGTGAAAGTGTTTTCCAGCAGATGCGGATAATAAGATACCACTTAACATTATTCTGGTTAAGATAATTCTTCAATTGGTTGATTCTGATTTCTGGACATCCATAATAGAATGCTATTGGTCATTCAAAATGTATCATATAATACTGTTGTAAACTAATTCTATTCAAAGTGATTATTCAAGGTATATGAAGGAAACTGAAATTAAATGAGTATTTTCTAGGCCACAATATAATAATTATTGCTCGTTTCTTTCAGAGGAGATTAAGGCACTGGCAAATCGGATTGTATGTTTATGTATATATATATATATATATATTTCCTAAAACATTTGTTATCGAAGTAGAGAATTTACTTGTGAGTGGTCACACTTTGAAAATATTNTGTGTGTGTGCGTGTGTATGTATATATATATATATATATATTCTAAACATTTTCTCTAAAACTTAAACTTCTAAATATTAAAATTGAGTTTTTTTGCGAAACATGTTTCATTTTATCACCTTTTTTACCCGCTATATAAAATTATAATATAAATTTATGGTTTTACAGATATTAATCGGTAAATAATCTAAATTTACTTTTCTTTTGAATTTTATGTAAATCTGTATGCCAATTTATGTAAACCATTCACCCAACACATAGAATTAAAATAAACATAATATAAGTATTTAAAATTCCTAAGTCATATTAGGAATTATTTTGTTGTCAATGTTTTTAGTAACTACACATTTATAAGCGTATTTAAAAAAAATGCTGAAGAATTCGTGATAGTAACCGAAAGAAATTATTACACTCTGTCGCAGGTTAAGAAAAAAACATTATCTTTATGCAGAGAGCCTGTTTTCATCTACGTGCATGCCAAATGTAACAATACCAAGCTCCCAGCGCGACCGTACATGAACATTGCCAACTTTTGAATCGACGTCCAAAGCCTCCTTTTTGCTTGTTTTCTGGTGAACAACAATAATCAATAAACCAATAATAATAATTAATAAAAATGTCTAAAAATCGTAACAATTATACATCCTCCTGTTCGCATTTAACGAAACTGATGAAAAAGTGATAAATATTATCTCTTGAACAGAATTTTCTTCTACAACGAAACTAATGTAAAAATTATTTATCTCTCGTTTGATTCGTTAAGAGCATGTCAGAATTAGACATTCTAATTTATCAGTCCAATCAAATCCAATGCTCTTGCAGCGTCATATCGCTGTTTCCTTTTCAAGAACGAATGCTCTCCTTCTTTATTGAAGTAAGTCGCCAAGTCTAGGATTCCAGTAAGACTACGGAACTATAATCTGTTTTTTTTTTTAAATAATTCTATGATATATATCGTGAATAATAGCACAAATTAAACTTCAGTCTAAAGTGTTTAACATGTAAACGCTTTCATTTTGTTTAGAAAGCATATTTGTATAATTTGATAACGAAATAAAAGGGAACTACATGCAGTCGCGGATGATTACTTTAATCCTTTGCTGCAATGGTATTTTATTTACTTGCGTCGGAGTATAGGCTTAAGTTTTTTCTTATTAGAATAGCGAACTTAATATGTGTTGAACAAAATTTCTGTTACGACAATAAAACAATTGGGGTTCGATCAATTGACAACTTTTAATTTTCGTGTGACAATCCGTTTATTATCAATACTCAAAAATTGAATAATAATCATGGGGGTTGATCTGTAGGCTCCCTAATTTTCAGATTTTTAGTTTACCTTGTTTCATAATTTTTAGATTTCTTTATAAATAACAACAATTTACGTTAAATTGATGTTACGTTAACATCAATTTACGTTAAAGTAAAAATCAATTTACTTTTTTTAAAATAAATTTAATAAAAAACCAGTTCAACAAGTTTTTTTTTTGTGTTGAAAATGCGTGATATCTCTCAAATTTTTGACTTTCGTTGACATTTAAATATTAATGTTGTTGTCGTGCGTAACTTTGTATCATATATAAGTTTATGCATTTATTTATACAGAACACGAATCGACACTTTATTTTCACGCTCGGAAAGAACCACAGTTGAAATAATATGCGTTTCCTGAAACAAATTGGGGTGTTCTTGCGTAGGATTCTACTGACACAAAGATATTTCACGCGCAACTAATAGTGCACTCGTCCAATGTCTGTATCTTTTATTATTTGCGCACACAATTCATTTTATTCGATAAAGTTTAGAACTTATTTTACAAGAACAATATAGTAAAACATGTAGTGTTGCGTACAAAAATGTGATTTTTTTATGGGGTCCAGTAGTATTTTAGTTGCAATCATTACCGATGGGCACTGGCGTTGATTTTTCGAAATTATTTAATTAAATTATTTTGAAATTATTAAATTATTTAGAAACTCAAGTACTACTTAAATCGAGGAGCAACAGAATATCTTTTCTTCTGGGAAATTCGAACAATTTTGCTTAAAAAATAACATTTTATTTTTCATTTGTCATTTAAAATTAAAATGTAATTTATGTCGTATTATTTGTCACTGTTATTGTATCAAACGTATTGTTTTGAACGTATTGTAGTAAACGTATTATTTGTCATTTAAAATTAAAATGTACAAAATAATAAAAAAATAAATATTTCTTAAAAATCAGTGTGGAGATTTAATGGGTCGTGGGATTTGTAGAATAAAATTTTCGAAAAATTATTTTTGTCTAATAAAGATGGAATATTTATGTTTTTCCTCATTCCCAAAAGAGTTTTATATTTTTATGATATTCTATCTAGCCAAAAATATCTGGACACGTGGTACGGACTCACGACACACATTAATATGATATTAGTCTTCCTTTTGCATCGACGTCAGCTTCCGCTAAAATTTTTCAATAGTTTCTGAAATGAAGCAAAAGAATTGACTTCGTGGCATCCATCTCAGCCAAAGTGAGAGTTTGACCGTGGTTCATTTAGCTGCGTTCTAATTACTCCCAAATGTGTTCTATTATCGGATTTAGATATGAACTCTGAGGAAGCCAGTTCATTTTTTTCCCTTTTCATTAATCCCTAGCTGTGCAAGTTTCAATTTATGAACGGAGCAGTTAGGAAAAAGAAATGGGCATTCCAAAAAAATAGTAAGAACGGACAGTATTGTCCAAATACGTCTCAGAGTTCATGCCTCTAATCACAGGAACTAAGAGATCCATGCTGAAAACTATGAAAAGCATTCTCACATCAGTAATTCCAGACAGTTAGGTGTCCAGCTACGTATTGCAAGATACTGTATTGTAATAACTATATTGGCTATTTTACGTTCATTTCGGCATTGATTAGATTTTTTTAAGTATAAAATATTTTTTTATCTTCCTTTAATCCTCCCATCTCAACTTTTTTTATTAGTTTTCCTGAAATTTTGACATAAGCAGTGATTTTTTCAGTAATTTAAAAAAAATCACTGAGTGAACTTAACAAATATTTTTCGTACAGTTTAATTAATTCAAAACAACTGGAAAAATGTACACTGGAGTGGCTTTGTTTTATTTTTATTCAACAATGTTAAATTTTTACGAAATCTGATGCTCATTACGATTGATATTCCTATCATGCGTGTGTCGATAAAATTTGAAGATTTTATGCTGATATTTGTAACACGAAGGATAAATTTTGAACTTTTTCCTCGTTTAATTGTTCTTATACAAATTTTCAGAATTTATCGATAGAAATACTTTTATGTTGTCATCTTTTTAAACTAGTCAAAACAATAAATCTCCATATCAGTTTGAAATAATCTGATTAAATTGCTTTTGAAATGAATTTAATTTACTTAAGAATCCCATAACAGTTTAAAATACATAAAAAAAAATCGAAAATTTTCATCCGTGTCCATTTAAAGCATTTGCTAATGAATCATTGTTTGAAAATACAATATTCATACAATTATTCATACAATATCCTTGAATTGCGAGTTTAAAACTTCGTTCCTTTCACAGATTTTGAGATATGTGACGAGAGATTTTGAGATTGAAAAGAAAAAACCACCATACATTTTTTTTAATAATTTCAGTCTCCTACGTTGCTGCTTCTAAATTAACTAATTAACTGAAGAGATTTTACGTGTTTAAACCTGATATTAAAAACCTTTCATTTCTTATAAACCTTACCTACAGAAATACAAATTAGCAAATGAATAATAAGTGAAAAAATAAAAGAACAAAGCATGCGCAATAACTAAACAAGGAAGTAATATTTTTTATCGATTCGACTGGGAATGGTGACATTAACTATTCCCTTTGAAACGCTGTTAAGCAAATTTAAACTATTTTTATACAGTGTGTATCCGAAAACTATGTCAAGGACGTTTAGGAGAAATCAATAGCGCATCGTCACTCCTTCTTCAAACTCTGTTGTCGAAGCTTTTCGAGGATTCTCATTGGTTGCTCACAAGGATATTTCGTAGTGCAGTATTTCAATAAGTAGAATAATGAGTAAAAAAATGAAACAAAATATTTATTTGAATTAAAAACTTCAGAGCTGTTTTAATATTATTTTTGCTATTTTCGAGGAAACTATTTGTTGCGATTTAGTGAGTTAATATCTTTAATTCAGCTGTTGGAAAAACAACATTATTTTCGTAGTTTACTACAACTACTTTGTTACAAATGTAGTAAACTACAACTACTTTTTTTTAAAAAATGTAGTGACTCCTAACTACTTGGGAATTGTAGTATCTACTTTACTACCTTAACACTAGAAAGACTGAAACTTAGTGTATACCTATATTGCCCATATGTAGTCAAAATGACTGGATTGTACTAGAATGAATAACGTGTAAAAAATTTGTTTGAAATTAATTTTTAATTTTTGTAATATTATTTACAGTTATGTAACGAGTTATTAGTAAGTATTAACAGGAAAAAAATTATATGTTGTACAAAATTCTAAGAAATTGTGTCATTATATACATCATTGTTTTTCTAATTGAAATTAAAAGCAGTCAAAATGACTTCCTTGAGCAATCTAGTGTTAAGGAGACGAACAATAAGTAGAATAATCTATTTCAATTAGTAGAATAATGAGTAAAAAAAGAAAATGAAACAAAATATTTATTTGAGTTAAAATTTCAGAGATGTTTTATTATTATTTTTTGCAAGGATGCAACTATTTTCGAGGAAACTTTTTGTTGTGATTCAGTGAGTTAATATCTTTTATTCAGCAGTCAGAAAAACTGCATTATTTTTGCAGTTTACTACAACTACATTGATACAAATGTAGTAAACTACAACTCCTTTTTTTAAAAAATGTAGTGACTCCTAACTACCCTGGAATTGTAGTAACTATTTCACAACTTTAAGGAGACGAACCTGGCTGGTGAACTTAATTTACATCCATGTTCAAAATGGTTTTAAATAAGAAAATAGCTTACATTAAACAGAGGGAAATAATTAAGATTTGTTTATTCATGTTTACATGAGCCAGTTTGCTATTTCAAAACATTTTTTAACGTTCAACTTTTTTACGGCTTTTTCGACAGCGAATGTTTAGTTTAAGAAAGGCGAAACTATCAAATACTTGAAATTTTTTAATTGTTTAATGATCTTTTATTTTCCTCTAAGAAATAATGAAATAACACGATTGAGCATTAGAAAGTGTAAACGAAGTAATAAATTATCTATTTTTCATAATGGCTCGTTCATATATTAGTTATACGTGATTTTAAATACGTAATTTCCATTAACGCTCAGCTGCAGTCATAGGGCCATTTTCATTGCATCCATTGATGGACCTGCGAAGATTTGTTACCCATCAAATTAAAAAAAAAATTGGTTGCGCTAGAGTCGTGTTACTATTTTTTAACTAACATTTAAAGTGGTTACCGGGAATCGCTGCAAACTGCAGTTTTTTCGTATCGCACTACACACTACACTACTTTTTTAAAAAAAGTAGCACACTACACTACTTTTTAAAAAAAAGTAGCACACTACACTACTTTTTTAAAAAAAAGTAGCACACTACACTACTTTTAAAAAAAAAAGTAGCACACTACACTACAAACTACGAAAAAAAACTACTTCTTACTACCACTACTTCTATTGCATAAATCTGAAATTCGCATTATTTGTCATTTGGAGTAATATCCATTTGATATGAATAATGAAAACATTTAGAATATAACATAAAATTAAGTTATTTGATACGATTTAAGAACAATAATTACAAGAAAAAGAACCTTTATGTAACTTGTCTTCACAAAGATACAGGCTAGATGAAGTTGTACCCATCGTGGAGACGATGTTAATGATTGACTTAAGAGTATTGCCGAATGTAGTTAAATACAATACACAATCCGAATGAGACCCGGTTTTTTTTCCGACAGCACCAATTATCAAATAAAAAAATTAATTAGCACTTTGGCCGGAATGAGCTGGAACCAGTATTCAAATTCATCAGTCACCGTAAAGATTTGAATGTGTGTCCCTTTTTCAGAAATTAACACCTTATCTTCAGTCAATCTGGATCTTTAAGTTCTCATGTGGGACAACATTTTTAGACAGTACAATTACTAAATGCAAGGCATTCACTCAAAAATATAAGAATTCAGTACATTTCTTACTTCGAGGGCGGAAAAAAATTCTAACAAAATTTTATAATCAAGAACAGCAGAAAGAAGGCTATTGTATGCACGACCAAAATGAAGTTATCTTCTTTATCTTCATGTTTTTAAATTTATTTTTGTTTCAGTTCAATTAGCGTTGAATATAGTTTGAATTTAATTAGTGTTAAATATAGTTTTGTTTGAATTTAATTAGGGAATTTAGTTAGTGTTATGTAGTTTAATCAATAATTACTATTAAAATTTCAGTTGTGTATTATGTTGCAAAAAATAATAAGTCATCTTTTAACTCCTGTCTCACAAATGTCTTAAAACCGAGTTATAGAGTCAAATTAGACTGACACATGGAAAAAAAATGCTTGTATTCATTAACTTGTTAGTTTAACTCCTACTGTAAGAATAGACCTATTATAAAGAAAACTTTATTAGTATCTTTTAAGCAATGCTTTAATGTCGTTAATAATTGCTACATTCCTCAAAATAATAATTCCAATCAGTTTGATAGTAAATACTTTTCACGCATGATAGTTATGATAAGCAGCCAATTGTAAAAAAAGAAAAAAAATGTCTGATTTTATTGACAGTGATATAATAAAAAAAACAGTTCAAAAAAAAGGATTTAAAACAAGATAAACCTAACAATCAGATCTTACACTCTAAAAACTGTACCTCTTAAATAAAAGGCACAAGCTAAATGTACCCTTCATTTTCTCGTGTTAGAGGCACATAACTAATGTGCCTTTAAAAATGAGAGGCACCACAAGAAATGAAAGGCACCAAAGCAAACGCGAGTCATTGCGCGGTACGAAAGGATTTTACCGGTTCCCTGTGCCTCTCAAATGGGCTTCAATTCTTTTTCTTCGGTACGATGTAACGGAGAAGAAGCGCATGCGCACATCAATGAAATATTTTATGACGAAATACAAATAATAAAAGCAGACGATAAAATTAGAACACCAGAAAGTTGTTGATTTTTTAGAATTAGTTTTGTG
>NC_092204.1:95528718-95532328 GCF_043381705.1 Parasteatoda tepidariorum | reverse complement strand
CGATCCAAATGTTTTGAAAAGATCGGAGGTACATTGTGCCTTTCATTTTTAAAGGTACGTTGTGCCCTTAAAATTCAGAGGCACAAATGATCCAAATGTGCCTCTGAAATCAGAGGTACAGTTTTTAGAGTGTAACATTTGAACATGACGTTGTCTTTTAATACTTTTGACATGCGAAAGTTATGATAAGATCTGCCGGGATCGATAATTGATAAATTTTAAGATCAATTAAAGGAACGAAAACAAAATAACATAGTTTGATATAATTTTGTTTTACAACATATGATATCAGATGATGGTATTTTGCGATAACAGACTTCAAACAAGGTTATATGTATTCAAAGTAAATCCAGAAAGTATTAAAATGCAATAACTAATGAGATAAAAATAAATCATGGAAAGCATACAAAGAGGATTTTTGGAGTAAGATTGCAAAATCTTGTGTGGGCACATCCGCAAAATGTAAATTATCCATTGATGTATACAGAAAAACAAAAGAAGTATTAAATGATGAAAAAAAGATGCCAACAGTGCCAAACAAAACTTGTTATTACCTGTTACTTCATTTGTCAAGTCCATTAAAGCAAACCAGCTTGCAGCATTACTATTCAGAACATTGTTAACGAATGAGCCGCGAATCTTTCGTCATATTTTATCGGCAATATCTGCTTGGCTTTTAAAAAATCTCAACAGAACATTTCCTTTCATCGGATCGACGAAGCATTCAGCAGTGAAGATGCTAACAACGATATAAATCGGCAATGAATACCGAAATGAAAATAATCACCGATAAGACTGAGATAGGAAACATAAATTTATTAACCTTAAGTTTAGATTTATTAAAGATAATTAAGTTTTGGACGAAAACGTATGTGTTTTTAAACGGATGGACAGATGTAAGGAGATACTAAAGTATCTGAGTAACGATTTTTAAACTATTAATGACACCTTGAAGTATGATACAAATCTTTTGAGTAATTTGTCTCAGTCGCTTCACAATTTTCGACACCCCTGGCAACCTTCTTATTTATAGGCGCCGCCCTAAAAACGGTCAATGATATGCAAGTCTTGTCGAAACGTATTTCTTCTCTATAACATAAAAATATAATGGTTTTATACACGTTTTCATTGTTGTTGATGTATATTTACAAGGTAAAAAATTGCACGATTGGTTTTTTAATTAAAAAAGAAGATTCTAAAATCTTTGTCTTACATCAGCATAAAATAAATAAGTGATATAACTTTTTATTTTATGCTAAAAAAATCTTTTTACATATTCAATAAAATTTACCTTCTTCTTTTTCTTATCAGAATGTCTGTTTCTTTTTTGATTTAAAGATTAATTCTTATAACTCAAAGCGGTGTAATAAAAATGAATAAATAATACATAAATGAATAAAAGAGTGAGAGATTAAATGTTTCCAGATATAAATCTGAACATTTATACATAAAATATTCAAGAATGATATTATGAAAGAATAGATAAAATAAAAAAAATAATTAAAAAAATTCTAGACTTATCTAAAATACTTTATTAAATACTAATTAAAGATGAAAACAACATCTAATTTGTATTGTATGATGATACAAAATCATTGTTATTATTGATAACAAATACAATTTACTTCCGATTTATTGTTTCTTGTTATTTTACTCATTATGCATTCCTAAATTTAAATATTTTTTTTTTATTCAAGTAGAGTTTTTTTTCTAATCAAGACGATCATTCATTTCGTTATGATTAACAAATTGTTCTTCCATAAAAATATCATCATCCTATTTGGCAAGACAGCCCGGGGTGGGCTAAGGCCATCAGCTGAAGACATAATTTTTATTTCTAAAGTTTCTAAGTACAAAATCCAAAGTTGGATCGAAATCAGTTGAATCTTTTCTGAAGAACTAAACTTCAATCACGACGAGTTACTATTATTATTTATTTTAATTTTTCTTTAGTTAAATACGCTGTCTCTCAATTAATGAACAATCTAGCTCAATTTTAATTTCCGTACAAAGAATTAAATAACCGTATAACCTTAAAGAAAAAATTTATAACAACGGCGAAGTACGGCGCAAAACAATTACAGCTCCTGGAGGTTGGAAGTAAGACTATTTACATCCATTTTCCTATGATAATTTTATATGTTGTTGATTATTTTTATTTCGGGCACTTTTCGGACACAATAAAGCAGCCCAATCTGAATTCTACTGATATTTATGTTTTACATAATAATTAATTATGTCACTAACTATGCATTATGCTATTCTATGTAATTGAAGTTAACCATATATGGCAGTACTTTTACTTTCGTTACTTGTACCGCCGGTACAAGTAAAAAGTACGTACTTTTACTTGTACTTTCGTTACTTTTTTTTGGAAAAAGTACAAGTATTTGTAACGGAAATGTCGAATGAAATCGTTACTTTTTTCTAAAACTCGGTAAGCTTTCTAAAAAAAAAATTTAAAAAAAATGCTGTCAAATGCAATTATTTTGCAAAATGAATAAAAATATTAATTAAGAAGTTATTTTCATTCATTTTCGAGTTTTATGCATTTGTTTAATACATTTTAAATAAAAATTGTTGGATTTTGTTATTACGTTTTTCAATTTTCTTTTTGATCTCACTAATAATACATTTTTGTCTTAATACATTTTTTACTAACATTTTTACCTAGTACATTTTTTCCTAAAATTATGTTCATGCCCGACCTTGTCAAACAACGCCCAGTCAAATCTCTAAGAACTTCGGAACTATTTGTGCTACTGAAAACTATTTTACTATTTTTAACTCTTGAAAACTCGAAGGTATTAATTTAGTAGCTGATACTAAAATTCGTTTACAAATTTTAATCATTCCGTTTGGCAGAAATGTTCGGAAAATGATTTTCTCGCATGACTTCAGTATTAGCCATTGTTACAAATAAAACTGTAGACTGTTCTGTTTCAACTTATACTGCACATTCAATTATTTTTTACCAACTCAAAGAACACAAAGCTATCTGAAACCTCATGTTTGCTTTGTTTATTTTTGTGCTTTTAAAACGCGTTTCTATAGAGTAAAACAATTTTAAATCAATGGTAGTTTAAAAAAATAAAAATAATAAACTAAAAATTTAAATCAATAGATAAAATTTCTTTTTAGTGCAAATCCATAACAAGTTTGATATTAAAATTATATTTGATTTTAAAATTATATCATCATAAAATTATATTATAACATTATCATAATTATATTATATAATTATATTATATATTATAATTATATTATATATTATCATAAAATTATATTATAACATTCCTCCGAATTTGAAAGTAAATTAATGTCCATAACTTTCAAAATTAAAAATAATTAAATAAATAAAACCAATTTTGCAAAACCATTGAAGAACATAAGAATATTATTCAATAAAATTTTAGGTTACTTTGAATTTTCGATTTCCTAGAAATGTACTTTTAAATCGTTACTTTTTTTGTTTAGTACTTGTACTTTTACTTGTACTTTTTACTCGTTACTTTTTAAAATAAGAACTTTTTACTTTTTACTCGTTACTTTTTTTAAAAATACTTGTACTTTTACTCGTTACTTTTTAAAAGTAACGTTGCCATATATG
>NC_092204.1:95514157-95528580 GCF_043381705.1 Parasteatoda tepidariorum | reverse complement strand
ACTCGAATTCAGTACTTGTACTTTTACTTGTACTTTTTACTCGTTACTTTTTAAAATAAGAACTTTTTACTTTTAACTGGTTACTTTTTTTAAAAATACTTGTACTTTTACTCGTTACTTTTTAAAAGTAACGTTGCCATATATGAAGTTAACACTGTAACAACTATTTTCGTAGAGTTTCAGGAAATAAATAATCCTAAACAATAAATTTTTGAGAAAATTGCGCACATTACATTTTTTATAATTACGTATTTCACGTGTAAAAAAAAAAGATCATTTCGTTGCAGAAATATTTTATTAAAAACATAAATAAGTACTTAAACACTTCAAAAATTATTTTAAAGATGGATAAAGACATTACTTTAATCTATTTTATGGTTACAAAAATAGCGTGGTTTCGTAGTTAACATTTTTGGGCAGACGTCAACACACTAAAACGTTCTTTTTTTCAAAAAAAAAAAAAAAAAAAAAAAAAAAAAAAAAAAAAAAAAAAAAAACGTAAAAAAATCGTTTTTACAGTAAAATCCAACGCATCTAACTTCTAAGATCATCAAGTTAAGTGCTCTATATTTAAACTATATGCACTTTTTTATTTGTAAATATGTAGACAAATAAAAGATTACTAAATAAATTTTAATATGTTTCATTTAATAGCTAAAAAAATTAGAGTATTAAAATAATCTAATTTTTTTTTTCGTTTTTAACTTCATCATGAATGGTCAAAATTGGCTCATTTGAATGAAAAAAATTATTTTAATGTTTTTATAGAAAACATTTTAAATAATATTTATTAATTCCTGTAACTAGTAAAGAGCATAAATGAATCAAATTTTTATTGTGAATTAAATGTGAAATTAGTTTCATGTTGCGATCTCCCACTTTTCGAGAGCTACCTGTTACCATTTATTCATAATTTCATAGATGTCAAATTAAACTTACTTTTTTTGAAAAGTTGCGAAATAAAATTATTTGTCACATCAGAAATGGTAATAAATTAGCTAGTGAGAATTACTTAATTTTGCCCATGTCCGTAGAGTATTTGTAATTACTGTAAATCTTTTGCCTCAGATAGAAATAATTTTTCTCCAGTCTCATTTAATTAATCAAATAAAAGTAATTCAGCAGAATTTGTAAACATTAATATTTTCATAAAAATGTCTCCTCAAACATTTTGGCGGATTGCAATACTTATATTAGCAATAACAAGGAATACGATTAGCTAATAAAAGTATTTTACCCTTAAAAAGAATTGAGCAGTATCAGATTTTTCGCAAAGCTAAAATCAAAATGCAACAATATATTGAATGTTACAGTAAAGAGATTTACTTTTTATCTAAAGTAAATAGTTACTCTGCGAGAATAATAAAACAACCTCCTCGTGCTGAGATAACTATCATTCCCGCCAAACTAGACCGACTGAAGCCAATGTCCTCTAAATGTTCATAGGTGAACAATTTGTGGTCTGATCATTAATCAAATTTTGAACATAACGATGTTCTTTGACAATGTAATTTTTAGAAACATAGTTTGCTGTAAATAGATTAGTTAAAAGTTAAGTTATATAAGTCTGATTTCTTTAAACACTTGATTTTATCATAAACTGAGGGCGTAGAAGGAGAAGAAAGTAATTACATATTTATGTAGATGAAAAGTGCTTGAAATATGTGCTAGCTACGCTTTAACACGCCAATTTGCGCCAACTCCCTGATTAACTGGCTGATTCGCACGGCCTAACCTGCTAACCTTTAGGGATAAAACGCATTTTTAACTATTTAATAGTTATGATTATTATTTAAATTATATAAACCTCAAAAGCTTTATTGCAATTTTTTCATGAGTTATACAATTGCAGTGATGAGTTGCCCTCTTTTTGTAAATGTTGCCCACCTAATTGTTAAATTCTTTGAAGGAGATGAAAAATAGGCAAATGAAGAATGATAATGAAAGAAATTTGGAAATTTCCTCATCACGCCTTTTCATATTTTAACAAAAATAAGAAAATAAAAATATACTTATAATTTAAAGTGTGTGTGAAAAAAGAAAACAAATTTTGTAACAAACGATTGCTGACAGATTTTGCGATCACGTTCTGATTATTTCTAAACTTTTGTTTAGACTTTTTTTGAACTAGTAAAAAGAAACTCAGCATTACAAATATTATTCACTTAGTTATTTTTAAAAAAAAATACTATTTTATTCGATAAAAAAATAAGAACGTCGCTTAATCGGTTGTAATAGTAAATTCCTCTCCATATATTGCGCGTTTTTATAAATATCATAAAAATAAATATTGATACGAAGTTCTGTCTGACCAACAGAAATAGCTGTAATCATTCACAATAATTCTGATTATGTATCCTTTATGTGGCAAACAATGGATTGGTACGGAAGACTAGTTAGGAAGTCAATATCATACAATCATATTGTTTGTTTTATTGTTTACATTTATTAAATTCGATTATTATTAAATATGGCCTTTTTATTTAATGCACCATTCCATACGGAACCATTCTGTAACAAATCTAGCAAATATCGCTTGTTTGGCAAAAACTTGTCAATTCTCGTGCACACTTTCTATTCCACAGTTATAAAGACAGGAAAGAAAATCATATTTTTATGTAAGTCTTTTAGTTATACACAAATGTATATATGAGTAGTCCTAGGGTACATGTAAGTAATATCGATCAAAAACCAATGGAAATTTTGACACGGAATTCGGTGTCTTGAGTTTTCAGACCTTTGGTTGAAGTCAGAATGATCGGAGAACGTTAGAATTTGTAATACATCACCGTTCATCTATTTCGAATAAAGAACTGAATTTGAACTACGGAAAAGGATCATGCCCTTAAAGTCAAACATCAAGAGTGGCGGAGCCTTTTTTCAGTCTGCTATGTCAGTAAATGCTTTTTCTTTTTGTTTCCAATAAACACATTCCAGAATCATGCTAACCTTTTAACTCACCTAACTTGAATATTTACGATCTTTCTCTATTACCGAGATTCTCCTAAAAAGGGAAGATTTCTCTATTTCTTCTCAAGGGGCGCCACTTTAGGACACGGGAAAACTCATATAAGATTAAGCTACCAGATAAAGACCATTCCTGTATCCGAGATACAGCACTGCTATCACGAGTGAAATGCTTTTAAACGAGTTGTTTTAGAATACTTGTGTATGTTTTTGTATTTTAATGGCTTATTATTTTAAATGTTATTATTTTGTATTTTTAGAAGGAGACTACAATGAATTGTAATTATATTCGAAAAAAAACAGCTTCATAATTTATTTCACTCACCTTGTATACAAGGAACACAGATTTTTAAATACTTTAAACAGGTTTCTTAAAATTTTCCGTTTTAATAGCTGATGCGCACATATTCCAATAACTGAGTAAAAGTAATTAATTTTAAATTTTTATTTAGAACTGGGAATACAAAAAACAGACAACCTTGTAAGGTAAGCGTGAAGCTTATAGTAATTTTTCTTATTCTTTGTTATTTTTATTTGGTTAATAATAAATTAAACATTATTAATAAGCACATAATAACTGGAAGTAACGAATACTGATTTACGTAATGTTTTTTCAACGTGTGCTCTTTGCTATTTTAAAACTTACATTGTCTGATCACGTGTCGTAGCCAGACTACATAAAATGTCTACAGAATTTATATTTTAATGACTTAAAATTATCCTAAAACATACAACGAAGTAACAAATTCATTTAGCGTCCATTCTGTATTTATTTTATATCATATTACATACGGCATAATTTAAAACATCATCATTTCAATGCATTTTCAAATTAAGTATTTTGCAAAGAAAATATAAAGAAACGTATCATCAGATTCATCATCGGTAGTTTTTTTAAGGAGAAATATGGGTTCGATAAAGGACACTTCCTGAATTAATTTATTGTAAAAACTTTCATTTCACAAGTAATTCCATCATAAAAACGAACGGAAATGGTTTACATTTATTTTATATAGTTCACAAATATTTCACTTTTTAAAACAATATCTTCTTGCTCACAAAATATTTTATTTTCAAAACTTATTTTTTACAAAATTAATATTTTGAAAAACGATGTCATTAATTCATAATTTACAAAAGTAACACTATGGTAAATATATGTTGTTTTTTTTATGTTTTCACAAAAAAGGAACCTTTTTTCATACCTTAAAAAATAATAGTATTAAAAAAAAACTGAATAATTACAATAATAATCGGATTATTAGTTAATGAGAAGAGAAGTTGCGGGATGACTGATTTACGTGATTTGAAGAGATCTTCTAAAAATTCACAAAAATCATACCTTTTACAAAAACTCTGGCATTTTATGATTTTTTTCTTAAAATCCATAAGCTATGAATACACTATTTTTTAAAGGTATTAAATTTTTACAAAAGTTTGGATGGAGTTATCTGAAAAGCAATAAAAGCAAAGCTTTTCAACAACAGTTCAGTAAGGACCAGAGTGTTTATGACGATAATGACTCCACAATATCGTGGCCAACGGCATGATCGTTGCAATGTGGTGAGGGTTACGCATTGATCACCTTTACTTATCTGGTAATATGATGTGTGCATTGTTCTGAGGTTGGTTGGTTGGCCTTCAAGCCACAGCGGAGGCAAAGAATATCCATAGGGTGAGAAAGCTAGCATCGACAGACATAATGCAAACCGGTTTCTCAAGGTTTGGCAAGGTCCCTGTGCATAAAGGAAAAAGCAACATTTAGGTGCATAGCCGTGGAGAGATTTGAAACGGGTTTTAACCCTCCTCGTCCTCAACCGCTACAGGTGTTAGAGAAGGGTTGGGAAGGGGATGGAAAGTTCTCTTTTTTTATTTATTGTTGGTTTGCTCTGCATTTATAAATAGTACTGTACGATTAATTAAGATGCATATTTGAGAACACATTTATATCACCCATTGATGATTATTAAATCTGCCGATGCATTTTGAGATAGAAAGAAAGAATAAAATGGTGGTTGTGTAGAGTTGTCCAACTGCTGGTTCACAGGTGACTTACCTCCTGGTTGTCACTTTACTTCGTATGCACAAGAACTGCATCTTAGTATATATGATGCTCTGTTTTATCTGAATGTGTTATTCACCCTGTAAGTTGTTTTTCTGTTATAGCATACAGCACCGAGTAGTTCATAGCGTTAGTTACGTATTCGAAGAGCTGGATTCTTCTTCTTTTACATTCTTGATCAAGGATCGAACCAAGTTTTCTACTATGACAGCTCAGCTCATTAGCCACTAAGTTATCACGGCATTCACAATGCTATTTCTCCCCTTTTCTACAATATGATTAAAAATACTGATGTCTTACGATACTGTTGATCCTTACTGCTATATCACTGAGCATCTTAATTTGAGATTGATCTTGTAAAATGTAAAATTTTTATACCATTAAATTACAAATAAATATGAATTTTTAGAGTCGACAAATTTTTGCCTTACGCAACGTAAAAAATTACTCCGACGGTATACACAATAAGCAGATAAATAACAGTAGATAAATAACAGTAGAATACAGGTATAAATTACTCCAGGTATAAGTTTCCTTTTATATATAGATGCCATGTTTCGGATTTCGGCTTAAAGTTCCTTGAAGGAGGTTACAGAAATTTGTTGCTCAATGTAATTAAGACTGATTAAAGCAATTGAGCTTAGAAAGAAAAAAGAAAAGAAAATCGTTTTAAAATTCCGCGAAGATATTAAACGTTCTTAAAGTTGGAAACGAAAGTATTTTTGTTTTGTTTAATCCAAAAAAATAAAATAAAAAGCATGAGTAAAATACTTGAAAGATTTTGGCTGTCATTTCGTTCAACAATGCCATTTAAAAGATAATAAAACCTCGAATATCGTAAACGTGTTACCAGAAGTCTAAATAAATCATCAATCAATCAGAAATAACAGAGTAAAACCAAGGGTGTGAAAACTAAAACTTTCTTATCAAAATTTTCAAATAGTTGGAAAGCGTATAGATTACACTGTCTTTCATTGATCTCTAAATGACATTGCGAATGCTTCAACTAGTTTCATGTAATGACTGTAATCCTTAGACGAAAAGGCCGGCTCAGTCATATATATTGCATCTCCATCACGAGGTATTCTTGCTTTGAAATTATTTGATGAAACCTTAGTGCAATCTGCAAAATTACAATAATAATCATTTAAAGAAGATTTAATTTATTAAGTTATGTTTTTAAACTAAGAATTTGTTTTAAAAAAAAGAAATTTTTCTTAAAAATCCAAAGTGAAAAAAAAATCCCGACAGACACAACCAGGTTTCAAAAAAGAGTTCCAATGTTAAAACCAAAAATAAACATAATTGTCAAGGGATTTAATAGTATTATTTTAAACAAATGACCTTGTTTACAAATATTTCGACGAGCTCAACGAATATATTTCGTGTACTATTGGAAAAAATTTTTTTCAAATGCCGAAAAAAGATTGCTTTTTAAATAATTATAGAATAAAAAGTAGCATTTCGTTATTCTTTTGGTTTTAAATGTTCATTGATTGCTGTCGTAAGGGTGGTGTAAACGGTACATTCCCCAAAAGTGTCACAATACTAAAACCATCAGGGGTCCTCCGTCAGAGATATTAAAGAAATTTATAAATAGTTCTAAAAATTAAAAAAAAATTATATTTTTGACTTAATTTTTAGTCTAACTATGCAACACTTCTCACTTCAAAAGGGACGAGCACTGAAATTTACCTTTAATAGTCCTATTTTGTTCATACACTTTTTGGAATTACTTTTTAGAATACTAACACAATATGCATTATAATGAAGAAAAAAAATTTTTATAAAGGAAAAATGTTAATGACTCTTGGAAAGAAATTGCAATATTTGTAAAATTTGTAATTGCTTAAATCGTATCACTCTGATTTCTAATTATATAGAAAAAGCTCCAGTCTCGATTGAACTTTGTGGCACATGACATCTTGTTCCATCAATATTATATAATTGTAGTAGCTCCGAATTTCACTATTAAATTTCTTATTATGCGATATTAAATAATTGTTTTGGGTTACTCGAATTCACTTAAACACGAATACTCAATGTTTTTGAGGTTGGTAAGGTTTAGAGAGTATTTGGTGTCGAATTTAACAACAGGTTTCTGAAATCCTATCTTGAGAAAATAATTAACTTTGAGTAACTAACTGCACAAATATTTTCACTAAAAACAAATAACATAAGTAACTTAATAACTATATTTTTTTGTTAATAAAATATTTAAAATGCAATTGTCAGCGAAATGTGGCTGATAAAAATTTAACTGTGAAAAGTGGCTCAATTAAAATAACTTTCTTCTATATCTCCAAACAGTGAACAGTATCATAAAATAAGATCAATATGGTTCCATACAGTGAGGATACGAGAAGACATATGACTTGAATTGCTTAAAAAAAACTTGTTTTCTGAGGGTTGACATACTATTTAACCATTAAATAAATATGGGTTTTTAGTTTTAAGTCTAATTCAACATCTTAAAAATTCTATTTATTTAAATTGCATGTTATTATTATTCGACAAAAGTCATGATATACTTCAAGTGCTAAGGCATTTGGACTTTTATGAGAATTAAAAAATATGTTTGTAAATATTTTTTTAAATAATAACACCCCCGCCCCAACAATTTGTTTTTCCTTTTGTATGGAAAAAGTGAAATGAAACTATTATGCATTTGGGTGATTCTTTCGTTACGTGTGTTACTTTTACACGACATATTTCAACTTTAACACTTATTATAATAAACTTGTTAGATATTTTTTATGTTTTTCTTAATTTGTTGTTAAATCTATATGTGTTGTAAGTTTTCAAAACGAAGATTGAAGGCGCAAATTAATTTGATGTTGAAAAAAAAAATTTCTGAAATTTTGTTACGTGTGTTACCCTTTATAATGCTAGATATTTGAAACTTTGAATATATTCATTTAATTCTGTGAAGTATAAAGGCAAAAAATTAAGATATTTTCTTTTATAGAGAGATACAATATCGAAGCTGTGTTTAGTGATTTTTAAAAATTTCTTGCAACAGTAAAAACTTCTTTATTTTGGTGAAATTGGTGCGTTACGTGTGTTAACTGAACGTTACGTGTGTTACCCTCTGTGAATATTTCAACTGAGAAGTCATAAATGTTGCACTAAAACATTTATTTATTTTAATTTAGCAGAAGAAAAACAATTTATTTTAGCAAATAAAATAGTTAATGGTCTGGAAAGATGGTTGTAGCCCTTCTTTATACTGGTTTAGAGAGTAAAACATAGCAAATCTTAGGCACATCTATTCCTTCAAAATCATTTCTGTTTGGAAACAAAAATATGCATATTTTCCAATTATTTTATGCAAATATTGCATTTTAAGTTTACAAGCATGTGCATTTGCGTCAATAATGTTCCCGAGATAGAGCATATGTCGTTTTAATTTCAGTTATAGGCGCACTTCTGATCAGGAGGGAACAGAAATTGACTTACTGACTATTTGTGTGCCACAATGTGCATCTATGCATCTTATTCAAGTATCTAACGATACTTATGCATAGATTTTATGCTTTGTATTACCGTTGCCATGTATTGATCTTTTCAATTAATATCTTTATTTCCTTTTGGCTAATATATAATACTGTTGTATTAGGCATGAGTTGATTGGTTAGCTTTGCAAACAACACTGGATAGCAAATAAATTTTTTTGTATAACAACACAATGATATAAATAACTTTGCTTTTTGCTTCGCTTTCAAGATTTTGTACTACACACCTATCCCATAGAAGGAACTTCTGCATGTGATATCGTAAAATATTTCCAAATTAATTTCTTTTTTTATATTTTGATTGACAAAATATGAAATAATTCAACCATATATTTATTTTTAAATTCTTAACTTGACTTATTACTATAGAAGGTTTCTGTTAGCTCATCTTCTGAAGTAGAATCGTTTTTAAACAGTCTTAAAATAAAAGTGTAGACATTGTTTCACCTTTGTCTTTGCCTTAGGAAAATATTGTAAAGGACTCTATTTTAAACTCTTTAGGAGAGTATCGTCTAAGACAACAGCTGCTGTGAATAACGGAACTGTGGCTGGATAGCATAATGCTGATTGAAATTCGTTTTGATATTCAAAAGAATATGCCATTGCAAAGTCAACTTGAATTTCCCTGGTTTTAATGCTAGATATGTTTGTTTGGAAAGTATCACCTCGGATTCTTTTAACTCTTACGTATTATTGAAAGTTAGTCCAATTTTCAAGAGTTATTTCAAAACATTCTTCTTGCACATTTGCCATTATATATTTTTTATTGTGAGCTATTGTCATCTTTTTCTCATCGTTACCAAACTACAATAAATGATGGTTAGAAACCTATAACAAGCAATGAGAAATTTTTGTAAGTATCAGAAGCACCCTTCCAACAATTAGATCCAAAATTTCTTTTACTTTATATACATAAATACTTCTACCATCACCATGTATTGTCATAAACTTAATTTTAGCCTTCCAGTTAAAGAATAAAAATTTCATGATATTTGTTTTGATTCTAAGTTTTACAGTAGCAATAAATTTTTTAGTCATAAAGCACTAAATATGGAAAATTAAACAATGTTTAGGATGCAACTGACAAAAATCAGTATAAGCCTCTCTTAGAAACATTGTTAGATAGTTCTTTCGTTTTATTGCCCGTTTTTCCCCGTAATAATCCAGAGAACCAGCTCTTGTTTCAATACAAGCATAGTATAAACAATCTAACTTTTGAAGAAAATCCATTTATTAATAATTAAGTTCATCTGAAATACTTAGTGGTGAACCTTTTACATCATTATCAATCTGTTTTGAAAGTTCAAGTCTAACTTTCATTATTTCCTTATTTTCTTTCCTTTGAAGTGCAGAATCTTATGCTCTTTTCTTTTTTTCTTCATCTTCTTATTCTTTTAAATCCAGATAAGGACACTATTTTAAGCTTATCCATTTTATAATAATCTAGCAAATGCAGTCGAAATATTCTACTTAAACATAAACGTATAACAAATAGAAGTTTGGGAAAACAATTTCCAAAAGTTTCAAAATTATCGTCTTATTATGCTGTTTTTTTATTAATGCTTATACCGACCTGATTTTACAAAAAACCACAATCTTACAATTCCGTATTTGTGGCATTGAAGTTGCGCGGCGGTTATAAAAAATGTCCGAACATGATTTAAATCTTTTATTGAAAATAAATAAATAATTAAAGTGTATAAGTACCTCTAACACACATAACAGTAACGCGCGTAACTTTTCGTTACGTGTGTTACCTTGAATAAAATTAATTATAAAATTTTAACTATTGGCAGTTTTAATTCGAGAATTTTTTCCGTTGCATATCTTGCCTTCTTAATTTATAAAACAAAAAATTTTTAAATTTTCTTTTTTACTAAAGTTTTTACAGAAAAAAATGCAAAATTATGTTACGTGTGTTACTGGGAAATTAGACTATCTTGATTAATCGACTTTCAAACAAGCAAAAAAATTTAGGCCAAATTAAAAAAATACATTAAACAATGATAAAAGAGTAAAATAGTTATATTTATTACTAAAAACTATTTTATTGCTCTTTAATATTTTAAGAACTCCATTGGAATATAACATAACAAAGAAGACAACTCCTGTTAAAATTAATAGTGTTCCACCTTTTGTTAGAATTCACATAAATATTTTTTGTAATTCAAAACACTATCTTAACTATTAAAAAATGTACATCTTCTAGATTCCGAAATTGTGTCATTTTTGATTTTACGATAATTTTGAAAATTTAGTCACTCAGGACCACTTTTCGTGGAATCGCCCATTTAAGTAAATATGATTGAACAATCAAGTGAAGTAGTTTGATGTATGAAAACTGAATCATAAATAAAATATTAGGTAGTAGTCGTCAATGACAATTACTTAATCATAAATAAATTATACTGCAATTTATAAATAAAATAATTATTTTGTTCAAATTTTATTCCTTTAAAGCAATCATGGTGAAAAAATTAACGTTTGACTATTTTAATAAAAGCAGCTATAAGGTACATACAAGATTTGAAAATATTGTAGCAGTAAACAGAAAGACATAAATTAAACTGACTAAACATTTGAATAAAATTTTACTTTCATTGTATGACATGAGTATGAACTTTTCATACATTAGAGCTATCGAAAACATCTAGTTATAATAAAAAATATTGTTATAGAGTAAAAAAAAATTCTATTTTCTATTTTTCTATGTCTATTTTTATAATGAACGTCTATTTTCCTTAAAAAGAGTATTAAGTTAGAAAATAAGAGAAATATAGAATTTGTTGAGTTGCTCTTTCTTTGAAATAGATTTCGAAAAGAAAAATAAATCGTAAAAATTTTTTCTTCATAATTTGGAAAAACCCAATTGTCACTAAGTGATCACTTAAAAAGTACTGGCATATTGAGTGCAGCATCCGAAAAATAAAATTTGCTCTAAAATCCATTTTTACCGGGAAGTTTAATACCATAATTTTTCTTTCATAATATGGATATTTCGCTAAATTCCGTTAAATTCTGTGTATCTTACCTTCCGCTGGTAAGATAAACTGCACATGCTCGTTTTTTTCTTAGAGCTTACGTTACATTTCGTTGACGTGGTATTGTAGAGCTATTAAGTAGTTCAGAGCTGTAAAGCATTGATTTTTGTTTAAGCAAATCTCCGAATCAACAACATGTACGTTTTACTAATAGATCAAGAAGATTGCCCATTAAAACTAAGATGGAGGTTTCGTTATTACAAAATGTTAAAATGAATTGTGCGATTTTGCAACAATTAATTGATTTAATAAAAAAATAAATTTTATAGGTTTTAGTGTTAAATTGTGACTGTCTAATTGTATTAGGTCTATTAGAAACTAAATGTTTTTTCGTTACTTTAAAATTATAAATATGTTTATCTTAACTATGCAAATTGGTTTGGGAGAAATTGAATTTCTAGAGTACGTTTGTCCATTTTAAACTTTTGTTTTGATTTTTCAGAAGTTAAGATGATATTTCACTGCGTTAGCGTTTTTAACTCACGATATTTTGCAAAATTCTCTTACTTTTCTTCATGTAAATTTGATATTCTCAAACTGGCATATGCGCATTTCATCGAAAATGATGGTAAGAAGTTTCGCCTCTCTGATCGCCGGTACTTTTTAGAAGGAATTTCTTACAGCGTACCACAAAAAAAAAATCTTAAGAGCCCACAAAATATTTTGTCCGCCATGCCTATCTATGGCTTTGAATTAAATGAGTGAGAATCCGGTTAAAAATAAATTTTTTTGTTTTAGTACGAACATTAAATTGGTTGAATAGGGAGGGAATAACGTAATATTATTTTCAAGTCTTTCGTGTTTTTTAAGGTTTTAGAGAGTATACCCTAAAACTAATTATTGTGAATTTAGTTACAAACATTAAATTAGTAATGATGGAAATAACGTAATATTATTCACTCGTTTATGTAAATTGCTTTTCGATAGTGCTTTCGCATCAAAATTGTTGAAGTAACATTTAAATAGGTTTTTACAACGATTATTCGCAGATAGTTTCTATATAATAAAACCGTTATTGGAAAATATATAGATTTTAAGAACTTGTTATTTTCAAAGAGTATTTTCAAAACTGTATATAAGGTTCAATAACTACACAGAGAAAAAAATTATGGTCAGAACTACAAGAGGATTGCAAAATAGGTTTTTACAACGATTATTCGCAAATAGTTTCTATATAGTAAAACCGTTATTGGAAAATATATAGATTTTAAGAACTTGCTATTTTCAAAGAGTATTTTCAAAACTGTATATAAGGTTTAATTCAAAACTGTATATAACACAGATAAAAAAATTATGGTCAGAACTACAAGAGGATTGCAAAATAGGTTTTTACAACGATTATTCGCAAATAGTTTCTATATAGTAAAATCGTTATTGGAAAATATATAGATTTTAAGAACTTGCTATTTTCAAAGAGCATTTTCAAAACTGTATCTAAGGTTTAATAACTACACAGAGAAAAAAAGTATGTTCAAAACTGTAGGAGGACTGCAAAATTTCTATATGGGAACAACAAAAAGATCGATAATTTTTATCGAAGTGCTCTGCTAATGAGTTTGGTAAAGTGAGCAATAAAATATTGTTTTAAAAAAAATAATTAAAACGTATGCTAACTTTGCTAAATTTGATAATTTTCTCATGAAACCTTAGAGCATGGCATAAAACCATTAAACGGTATAATTTTTTTGTTGTTATTAAGTTGTTTTTCAATTTTGTATTTTTTAATAAATGTGGGGTAATAGCTATTATCTCAAAAACCAGAATTTTCCCTATACCGTTACCATATGAATGCAAAAATTACCAACTGAATGGTCAAAATACTGTTTATTTTGGTATTATTAAAAATTTTTTATTTTTTATTTTTATTCAGTACGGTAATTTTACCATAATTTTTTTCTGTGCATAAATTAAAAATTTTGTATTTATAGCAAAAATATAAGTAGAAACTATAAATAAATATCCTTTACAAATAGTTTAGTTAAAATAATTAGTTTCTAACGACTATTATTGGAAATAGCACCTTCATAGCAAAATTGTTATAAGAAACCAGTTTTATAGGCTTTTATAAATCCTGTCTGTAAATTGTGCCTTTATAGCAAGAATATTAGAAGACTCCAGTTTTCTAAAAAACAAATAACACAATTTTAATCAAATATTTTAACGCTCCAATAAAAGCTAGTATACAGATACGTACCTTAAGCTATAAAACAATAATTTTTTAAACTAGTTTATTATTTAGAACAAAGTGGAGATAAAATATTCTAGAATCAATGAGGGTACCTGCTAGTCGAAGTAATCCAATAATCCGATGCTTTTCAGCAACTTCAGTTAGCGATTGTAAGAAAGAATTTTATCTACTTTCATTACATCCAAAAACATTGGGTGCAAATTTCATTAAACATCCAACATCGATCTAAAAAGAACACCGGAACAAAAACCGAAGAACTATTTCAGGAAAAACATATCGATCACGCAAATATCAAAATCGAACATTAAAAGAGCGATCCTCCATAACAGTGTGTTTTATACGACGAGCCGCATGTTAATTTAATGGGTAGCGACGAGGCGGTTCTAATCGTTTGGAGGAAACATTGTTACTTCTTTCGAATGCGTGCGGATTGTTGTCATGACTGAACGAAAATTTTTAGTTTGTTTTTATTTTCTACTGTCTGGTTCTTTCGCTCAAATAACCTATCGCCGCTAACCTGACATAAAAAGGAATTTAAAATAAACTAGTGGTTAGCAGGTGTTGTCTAATTTGTTCTAAAAAGAAAAATGGTATATTTGGGTTTGATAGGCCTATATATATATATATATATATATATATATATATACACA
>NC_092204.1:95489703-95514110 GCF_043381705.1 Parasteatoda tepidariorum | reverse complement strand
TATATATATAATTTCAGAAACGTCTGAATTTTTTTCAGTTTTTTCTATCTTTCAAATGTTGCCCAGACGGTGAAAAAATGTACATATCTGTTTCAGTTCGTAAAACGAATATCCTATAATTACGAAACGTCAGACGTTTTGATGGGATGAAAAACAACTAAAAGTTCGATTCGTTTCGAAGCATGGGGGTAACTTAATGCTAGCTGTCAGGCATTTTGACAAGGGGACTTTCCTGAATGTGACGTTTTATTAAATAGTTTCAAGAAGAAGTTATTTTAAATATTATAATTTTGTTACAGACAGAAGTATAATATTTTTACGATTGTTTATTTTTGAAACAAAATAAATTTTGAACATGACAACTTGAATAGATATAGTTTTGTGTCGAAAGCTTTCGAATAAAATGTTTAAATACAGTTATTTGGAAATAAAAGACTGTCTGAATGCAATGCTAAAGAGAAGTTGTGAAACATAACTGTGTAAAGCACGCCAGTTTTGATTAAGAATTAGTGAAAATTTCAAAATAATTTTTGAAAGTTTATTATTTTTTTTGTAACTTATGGTCTACCTCAACTGCAGTAGGAGTATCGTAACCCGTAGAATTAAAATGTCTGGAATAAATGATCTTGAACGCATCTAAAGTAAAAACATATTTTCTTATGTTATGGTGAAAGTTTGCCAAAATTGTCACCAAAGTTTGAATGCTTTTTCAATTGGGGAAATATTTTGCGAATTATCATACAAGCTATCGTGAATTATTATTCACGTGTAGAAGAAAAAATAATTGATTTAATTATCCCAAGGAAATCTGAAGAACTATTGTCAACAATTGTTACATTTATAATTTTGAATGTCATTTTAAATTACTTATTAAATTAATGTAAAAATTTGTGTATCTAACAAAATGTCTTCTAGCATTAGTTAAATAATCAAAAAAAAATAATAATTTACTTTTAAATTAATTATACTTATAAAAAAAATTAAATAATAATAAAAAAATAATTTCTTTACATGAATAAGTGAATGAAGTGAATAAGCATCTTTAAATAAGCACGAATTTATAATTTTGCTTATTTTTATTACTTTAATTAATTCCAAAGATAAAACTAAAATATGAGAAACTCCACTCTCATATTACAAATAGTGGTAGGAGCAATTCTTAGGAAAGAAGTATCTTTTAACAAATAAAGTACGAATTTGTGTTCAGATATCTTAATTTATAAAGAAGCTATGCCCACCAATCTCCTAATTTCTTCTCATTCAACATTTTTTCCAGAGATTTCAGACTTCGATATTTTCCTAAAAATAGCAAAATATTTTTCTTTCGAAATATACAATTATTGTAGATTAATGCAAGATCATTTTGCTAACATGTTAAACATAACTAAATGAACGATTATTTGTATTTGAAAAATTATCATCTGAACTTGAAAAGGGAACGATTCTTATAGCTCTCGATTTAGTTCTTTTTTTGGAAAATTCACTCTATTAAATTTTATTTCAGGAATCACGTGACATCTCTTACTTTCTCTTTTTGTTACTTTTGATTGACTTGATATCCACTCGAGCGTAAATTTATAAAATAAAGAAATAAGTATCTCGTGAGGGAAATTTTTTTTCCCTCAACTATGGATAAATGATCAATATTTAAATTAAAAAACCTACAAAAAATCATGAAAACATAAATTTGCAATAATTTTCCAACTAATTTGAATTTGAAGCAGAATTTGAGTTAATGTTCACAAATGAAAATGGCTCTTTCAGCACGTTAATGTTTAACTCCGTAGCTGAGCTGCATTTTAGTGGGTGGCTGATACACCAACTAATCTTTTTTATTTACTATCAGTTTAACAGTTAATAATTTTCGAACTAAAGATCGAATTTTTGATTGTTGATTAGCATGTTTTATTTTATTTACTAGAAGATCAACAGTTAATAACTCTCAAACTATAAATTATAACTTTTTTTACACATTTTCGTAGTTTCAAGTTTCTAAGTCTTATAAGTCTTATAGATTTTAAACAGCAAAAGCAAAAAGAAAAAAAAAACCTTAAGAAATCAAAAGTACGAAAAAATTCTCAAAACAAAACACTTAAAATTGCAACAACTTTCGAATAAATTTGAATTTAAGGGTAAAAAATATATTTGCATTAAGTTCATAAGTAAATATGTTTTTTTAGCACTTATGCTTCCCTATGGCCTGTAGTGTGAAGAGTTTTTCCTCTAGAAGTTTAACAGTTCTCGAACTTTTTATTGCAATGGTAAATAATTTTTTTATTCCATTGTACTCCCTCATATTTTCTACACATACTATTTGTATTTTAGAGTTTCTAAATTTTAAAGTTTGCGCACAGCAAAATATAGTGTAATGTTAAATTGAGCACCCAAAACAGCTTTGACACCCGCGGCTCTTGCCATTTTTGGATATACAGAGAAAATACTGCCTGTAAAAATTAATTAGCATTTATAAGGTAAGGCCCTTTAACCACACATAAAGATTCAGTCCTGCTATGTGAAAATTCAGTAATTAGATCAAAAGTTTTTAAGCATTTTTAGATTCTAAACTTTGTTGTTCATTTCTACCCTATCATTTTTAAGTAACTATATATATCACGTAAAATATTGACATATGTGAGCAAATTTGATGTCCGCACGCTAATGGTTTTTCCAAATAATTGTCGAACCAAGTTGAAAATAAAAAAATTATATTAAAAGGAGACACTATTTTCATAGCAACTACTATAATTTCGTAAATGAAATTACCGTGTTAGTTATCAACGAAATTATCGTGTATGGTGATTTGTAATTTGCATACGCAATTCGTTTGGTGCTTATTAGACATGGATTAGCATCAGTTCATCTGATATTGTGTACTTTTTTTTCCTGGAAGAGCCAAATACTTTAAATCCAAACGTATCTTAAATGAACGAGTATATTTTGCAACAAACAATAAGTTAAATATAAGTTCACGTAGAATCACTAAAACTGGTAAAACTAAATAAATAAATGAATGAAAAACTAACTTCTTAATCACGTAAACTTATCCTCTAGATGGTAGCCTCATTCGAATCTTGAATTTGATTGACGAGATTGATTTATCCTGAGCGAATATATCCAAACATCAGTTTCACTGTACCAGATAGACTCGTATAAGTTACCAACACGAGAAAGAGGAGGTTACTTTGGACTTCATTTCAATATAGAATCGGTAACAGTCTTCGGACTCCTTTTGAGATAAGTTCCGAATCAGTTTACTTTTCAAACTGATACAAGAGAACAGATGCTGATTGATACATCATCGATTTCGTTTCACTTTTCTACCCGCCAGATGAACTTATTTGCAGATTCAGTGCATGATTTGATTTATAAAATAAATAAAAAGGTAAAAGCACATCTGTAAATTGTATTTTTACAAGTCATGCTCGGGTTTCCCTCTTCATTTCACTATAATCATATTTTATTGTTATTCCAGTTGTCGTTTTAGACTTCTTTCTTCAGATTTAAAATAGAAGTACTGTGATAGATTCCAATGACGCAGCTGTTAGCTATATAGGAACAGCTGCATTCGCGCAGTGAGATTGACACAATTTTTAAACAGACTTCAAGGGAATGAAAAAGAAATTTATGGATTATATGAAAGAAAATTCTGAATATTTTAACTGAATTCAACTTTTAAAATATCGAATCATGTTCTGGGTCATTTTGCAATATTTGTCGAATATATGTATTCTTATTTTTAAAATTTGGTATAACAACTCCATATTTTTTTCCCTCTAAGATTAAGCAGGTTTATTTAAAAGAAAAACGTATATTGTGCTTAACTTTAATGGACGCTTTTCCGAATATCTTTCTCAAACACATCAAATATTAAATAAAAACTTTTTTTTTGTCTTTGCATATTTATAACCCGTGACTGTATATATGTTTTTTTTACGTAAGCAATAGACAATCGATATGTAGTGAGCAATCTTAGTACTTATTTTTATATTTTACATAGCTCTCAGCAATTTAGTCAGTTTTACCAATGGAAATAAACTTCTTAAAAAATCCATCAAAACTAAAACGATCAATCGATCAATTAAAAAAAAATAGTGGTCCACATCATAGGGTAAATAAAAATGAACTTAAAAGTTTTGCCTTAATATAAAGGAAGAAGTTTTTCTATGAAAAAATAATAAGATGATTATATGATAATTAGAGTTGATTATGTTCATTTTTGAAAATTTTCTCAAATATGTAACTGTTAAAGTATATTTAACACCACCTGCAGCATTGATAAAACTATAATTGTGTTCGTTATGATCGTTAAGTTATCGGTAAAATTTTAGCCAAATTTCTCATTTAATGATAAAATCAATCCACTTCTTTATAATTTGAAAAACGCATTTAAAAGTTTGTTTCCAAGCATGTTGTTTATCCAATACTTTAATATAATATTTTCACACTTTGTGCAAACATTTTTGTTGAATTATTGATTTATGTGAGCTTACGTGACGCATTATAAAGCGTGCTAAGTAGTCATCTGCTTACATGTTACGATTTCATAATTGTTTTGAAAACGAATTCGATATATTTAATCTGAATAAATATGACTTCTTTATTGACTTGCCTTCTAAATTATTACATGAAATACAATTTGAAATGGTAACACAGTGTTATGGTAGCACAAATTTAAATAAAAGCAACACTTCTGAATATTTGACTTTGGTATCTTATGTTGCATAATGTGATATAAAAATATTTTTTATGTATTATTAAGAGCTTTAAAATTGCTCAAATTATCCAACCAAAAAGTAGAAAGTTATTGAAACAAACAAATATTCAAATATGTAGATAATATAGATCATTTCTTTATTCACAACAAAAGTATTTTACTTGCCAAAAGTGTTATTATATGAAACAAATTCCAATCTTTTTAAAAAGTTGCGTTATTTACGGCATTTCTGATAAACCAATATTATGGAGATGAGGAATTTTATAGCAATCATTTGATACTTAAGCAAAATTTTTAGGCTAATTCGTAAAAAATGAGGCTAGAAGAAAAAATAAAAAATGAAACATTATTGAAAAAATTATAGCTTTGATCAAATAATGCAAAATTGCTCACATAATTGTTATAATTTGATTCGGGCTTATGAAGTGTTGAAGTGAATTATCACCTAGAGCATGCTTGACAAAAGTTTTGTTATTTTATGCAAAGTTCAGAGCGATACAAAAAAATTGAGTTATTTAAAATCCCCTTATTTTACATTAAATTTTACTTGCCAGATTAAATCAGTTTATCCATGAGTTAATTTAAGTTTGATTTTTAAAATTGGAATAATATGTAAGATTTCATCTTTATAGAACTTATGTATTATAATATTTTGATGATAATATAATTTAATTATGTTTGCAATTACAACAATGTTCAATGCAGTTCTCTTGCACGGCCCTGATCATAATTGCTATAATTAAGGACGTGCTTAAGAGGCTGCAAATTGGGGGGACAATCAGGTCACTAAAATTTATTACAGCTTCAAATCAGTTTGTTCATTTAGTAAAGTTTTGAATTTTAAACTTGGAATAATACGTAAGAATTGATCTTCGTGGAACTCTGTAATTATGTTTTTTCATGTTATTCATTATTTTGTATTATTTAATATTCATAATTGTAATTTGTGTCATTATTTTTTACTTAAATCTTTTTAAAAAACGAAGTTTTTCAATTATTATCCTAACAGGTGACGTTTTGCTCAAAGCAGCTAAAGTCTTAGACGTGGTCCTGGTTATGCTATCTTTAAAACATGATCTTGATAAAAATACAAATAATAATTACGCATTTTAGTACGTTTTAGATTTTTTTTAAAAATTGCATTTTTCGAAAATTTATTTGCTTAATAAGTCCCGTGCTTTTTTTTAAAGTTGCAAAGATGCAATGCATAGTTTTCATTTAATGCAATAATGCGTTGATACCAAATTTTGTTTTCATTTTAGTTATTTTATACATTTAGCGCTTTTTCCATGTAAAAATGGGATTTCTTTTGGAGTCAGATAAACGATCTTTTTTTTCCGGACTTTTTCAGTAATTCATAAAATTAACTTTTGATGAGATAGTTAAGATAGATAGAATTGTTCCTTGCTGCCACTATCTAAATTTCAGAATGATAGAACAAACGGTTCTGGAGTTTTATAGAGACGCACACACCCACTCTTCGTTTTATTATTATAGAGTCTATAAACTTTTAAATGAATTATTTTCAAACTAAAAAATATACATAGTTAAATAAGAAAAGGCACCCTTCCTTTCCAAAGCTATAAATATTTACTTTAATCAAAAAATAAAAATCTTTAAACAATTATTTTTGATAACATATTTTATTAACATTAGCATTGAATTACGTTCATTTACCAAATATCTATTTTAATATCTTTTACATTTTTCAAGCTAATAATTCTAACACAGAAGTAGAAAAGAACAGCATACAAGCACACTGCCATATTATATCCATTAAGTCATAAATCCCTGAAGAAACGTGAAAAGTATATTAAAATATTAAGAGTCATACAAACTAACTCTTTAAAACTAAAATCCATCTGAAAGACGAAAAAAAAATCCGTGAAAGCACTTACAGACACGAAACGCATTTAGATAACGATAATTCTCGAACAAAGCACACCAATCATTTTTAAACAGGGCGTTGCGCTATAAATCTAAACTGTAATTTTATGCAGCACTTACTATTAACGCGAACTAAATTTGTGTAACTCAGAGGCACTACAATGCAGTTATATTTACTATTCATTACACGAGAAAGGTAGTATGCAGAGAAAAGTGTTGAATTCGGCACGAGGACTACGATTCGTGCATCGTTCTGTCATTAGAGTATTATTATCTTCCACCGTTGATTTGGGGGTGGTCGGCAGTAATTTGCGTCCGAGTTAGTGTGAAGATGGATTTTAATTTGTGTCATTTTGGTAACTAGTACTGCCCAAAACAGGACTTAGTTTCAAGCATTGTTTGAGCACGGTTTTAAATAATGTTTGGAAATTTAAATTTTATGTAGTTTGATGTATGCAATATCGAATTAATTGCGGAAGGTAATGTGGAATTTTAAAACTACATTTGAGAAACATGTTTAAAGCACAAGTACAAATAATTTATATTAGAAAAAATCTGTCCATGTACGCTATTTGTTACTCGAAAAAAAATGGCGAATTATAAGCAACTTCGTTGCGTTGCACTATTTAAAATGATGCAAATTAAATAACTCAAGTGTCGTTTTGACAGCTCGTACTTCATAGATATGACTTATTTTTTAAGTAAACTTGAGTATTGTTTAAAATATTGTGTTGGGTGTGCTTGAAAATTTAAATTCAATGTATGAAATATCATGCAGATTGCGGAATTTTAGAAGTACATTCAAGAAAAATGTTTAAAAAATAATAATAAATTAATAATAAAAAAAATAATTAAAAAAATTCTGTCCATATAAATTTTTTTGCTACTAGAAAAAAGAACTCGAATTTGGACCATTTAGTTTGCATTTGACCAATGATCTACATATAAGCTAAACTATTACATATGAGTTAGAATAATTAGAATGCTCAGGACGATTTGAAAACATAGAGCAACCAATCGAAAATCAGAACATTGGACAGAAGTAAAATTATTTATATATGTCGAAGACGAATTAAAAAACTTGGCCCTTCGCAACCGTATTGTCGGCGTTTTACAACGCGTCAGGTTAATTTGAAATACCTCCAACCTTCTCTAGTTAGCCTGATATTTTATAGCTCTTTTCAATCCATCTAGGTGCCTTTTAAGTTATTATAAATTAACGAAGAATTAATTTGATAGTCTAAAGTGGCGTTATGCTTAATTGCATTTAAGAACAGAATTATAATAAAAAAAAACGAATTTTGTAATTGTGTTAAAATTTTTTTCAATTCGCTTATTTTCTAGATTGTGGCTACCTTAGATCTCTCTACCCCTAATTTGCGGGAGAGAGATCTAAATCCTTCGTAAAAAAGATATGTTAATTCAGAGAAAACACGTTTTTGTGCCTGATTTAGTAAATTAAAATATCATCTATATTAATTTATCAGCATATTTGAGGTCAACCCCTTAAACAATCAAGATTGGGTCTTAAAACGTGTAGAGCTGTTTATTAAATTTAAAGTTATTCAAAGTGTTAAGTTTTTTTTTTGTCACATTGTACATGTTTTATTTTTATCGTTTTGTGCCATCGAACCATAAGTGAAATTGAACACCCAAAACAGCAACGGCGACCATTATGATTTTTTATTATAAAAAAAATGATTTTTTTATTATAAAGAAACAAATAAAAAAATTAAAGTTGTCAGAATTTTAAAACAAGATCTAGTTTAAATAGAAATATCTGTAAAATGGATGGTGTCAGGACTTAAATTGCATATGTGGAACGTAAATGTGTGTGACATTTATTCATAACCAATTGTTCTACGTGATGAAACTGCGAAACAGTATGTATTTTACGCAAACATAACATTGAATACGGGGATTTGAGTCAAATAGAGTCATTGCGCTTGTCATCACGAAAATGCCATTAACTTTTGACATAAAAGGTAGCAGGAAATTATCATATCGAGTCTAAAAAAAGTAACTTCTGACGAGGCGGTGATAGCTTTGAACTCATTCAAATAAAAATTCTGGAACCTAAATCCATGACACCTGTGGCCTTTATCACGGTTTGCGTGCAATCTTGTGAACTATCAAAATAATGACAATGTTACGAGTGGAAGAGTTCAAATAAAAACTTTAAATTATTCAGAGTTTTTAACCAGTTTTTGTTCGTGAAGTATGACTGAATTGTGTTAACGTGTTGAATAATTTAAAATACTTAATAATAAATAAAATAAATAAATCAACATATCGCGGAAGTGCTAGTAAAACTAGACAGCTCAATATTTTTTCATTATTTTAAATTATTTCTAAATTATCAGACTATGGTACTGAAACGTTACATCTAAAAAGTTCTATAACCATATGTGACACTAAGTGGTGAAAGTCAGAACTAGAAAAACTCTTAAAACAAGAAAAATTATTATTTTTTGCTCAACA
This sequence comes from Parasteatoda tepidariorum, assembly GCF_043381705.1. Classification (NCBI taxonomy): domain Eukaryota; kingdom Metazoa; phylum Arthropoda; class Arachnida; order Araneae; family Theridiidae; genus Parasteatoda; species Parasteatoda tepidariorum. The sequence continues at coordinate 95,505,028 of NC_092204.1, read as the reverse complement.
TAAAAAATGATCAAAAACTGTTCTTTATTGCTGTCGGTGCATTCTTATTAGATAAAGTGCTTTCTTTTTGTAAAAAAAATCATATGATGCGAGATTTTATAAATAAAATAGACCCAGAAATCCTTATGATACAAAAAAATTTTCATTATTCAAAGCAAAATTATGCTATCAATATAATTAGTTTAAATTACTATTTTATTTACTGCTAAGTTTATTTAATTAATATTTTATTTATTGACAAACTTTTTGTCTTTTATTTTTGTTACAAAGATACTTAAAATACATTTGTTGAAGTTATCTTCACTATTGTTTTATTTTATGGAGTACTGTTAATGTTCAGCTTACTTCTTTTTCAGATATTTTTATTATATTTTTATTAAAATTGAAAGTAACAATCCCGATATTCTTATTCAAAACAACAGTTTTATTGGATTAAAATTCAAATATGTTCATTTATTATATAATAAAGTGATTCTAATATTACTTTATTACCTAACATTTTAAGATAATATTTTGAATTTACATTTTTGAAAAATAAAACAGAGAAAAAGCTATATTTAGTTTTTGATACTTTAAATTTATTTTTACATTACTATATCGCATTTAAAACTACACAGAATTTTACATAAATATAAGAAATTGTGAAGTTCCTAAATTTTTTAAAGACATTTTCTTAATTAAACACTCAATTTTGAAAATTTCTGAAATAAAAAATGGACCTTTTTATTTAAACTAAATGGAAAAAGTTGCTTTTTAAGAAAAATATTTAAGGAAAGGCAAAATTGGAGAACTGCATATTTTATTTTTTTAAACGCTTGAATTTATGAGCTGAATATTCTTTATCAAATACAGTAATATCATAAAACATTCAAAATAATATTTGAAAGTTTAACAGCGGCCTAGGCCAATAGGCCCATACGCCAAATACAATGGAATACATTAAAAAAAGCCATTCTGAGTATATAAATAATTTAAATTAAAAAACTTCCAATGGCTCTTAAGAAGCACATCAAAAAATTTAACTGATTTTCAATTTGGTTTTAAATAGCGTAACATTTGTATAATCAGTATCTGACTGTATAATACTTGCATAGTAAATTCTCTGCAAGAGTTTGAATAGAAACACAACCGGTTATTATTTCGAATGCATTTGCTGCAACGTCAAAATAGCAAAAAGCTAAAATAGCAAACTGCAATCTGTTTTCATGCGAAAAACTATTCACATAACTTGTTATGGCTGATCTACTCTGGAATTTCTTCTTCCCCGATGCCCTTCAGGCATTTCTATTCTTGTGTGTTTTTTGCATTAAATCATAAACACACAAGCGTTAAAACTTCGAATTCTGTCAACTTCTCTGTTCTTTTCAAATATTAGCGACCATGCTTTTATATCGAATAGGTAAGAGAACAAACACATTAATTTCAATATGATCATTGTTTTGAAAGATATGACAGTATCTTGTACCTTGAAGCATTGAATGTAACTCCTTGGATATCTTTCATTTTGAGAAAATTGCCATTTATTTGAATTACATACCAAAAACCTACAACAGATTTTGACATTAATTTGTGTAAAAAAAAAAAACAAATTTTAAGTTATTTTTCAATATTTTTGTCTGAAAATTAGATTTACTTTGAGAAGGTATAATAATTTGTATAATGGACCCAAATTAGAATGAATATTGATGACACCTTGATTTGAATAAAACTTTGATGTTGATTTGATGACTTTAACCCACTGACGGTTCTGCACGTAAAAAGTCGCATTTTAACCTGCAGTCTTCTCTGCATAGCAAAACCGGTTTTCCCATGTTAACTGATAGGGGAACTGTGAGTAGGGGAGAAACATTCTCCCAATTTTGCCCATTTCCTTAACCGCCAGTGGGTTAAACGTAATAAAATTGTCAAAAATATTAACTATGCATGAGAATTAAAACTTCTTAATAACTCCGCATATTTGACCAAGCCAATTTTTTATACAAAATCATTTTGAACATAGTGAAAAGTAAGTTCTCCAGTTAAGTTTGTCTTCTAAAAGTAATGACTACATTTCGAAAGTAGCTAGTAATCGCTACATTTAAAAAAAGTAGTTGTAGTTAATTGCATTTGTAATAAAGTAGTTGTATTTGTAATTAACTACAAAGAAAATGTAGTTTTCCCGACCACTGTGCGTAAAACACACTACCCTAATTTAATTCACAGCACTGTAACAACGCAGTTCAATTTAAGAATAAATTTATTCATTACTTAGAATGTTTATGCAGACAAAAATATTTTCTGTTTATCTCAATAATACAGAAATTTAATTGCTAAAAATGTATATAAATGAATATTTTGAAATACCCTGTATTATGACGTTGTTTTAAAAGATGTGCAAACTTTTTATCTGAACTCGGTTGCCGTTCAATTAATACTGGTTGACGCGGTAAATCTCTTTCACCTGCAACCAAATTTTTGAAGACTCAGTCTAGTAGGAAAGGAAAAAGACTTCCAGCTGGGACTTAGGTTGTGGGGGCAGCTGTACCCATTAGGTTTTCCCCGAGAAAGGGATTTTCGTGGAAAGTTATCTATTTCTTTTCACCCTTTCTAAAAAAATTGGGAAAAGGACTGCCGACTAAAAGATAGAACTTTCACTTAGTGTTCTTTCTTTTCCATGGTTTTTGGCTTCAAGACAATTAAAAATAAAATTACTGTTCGCATTTTACGCGATTTTCGGCCAAAAGACAATTAAAAATTGAATCATTGTCTGCATTCCATACGGTGTTTGGCAGGACAATTAAAAGCCGATCCTATCCGATGTGGCACCACCTTGTCGTGATGGATAGGCTTTAAAGTTTAAACAAAGAGTGCCACTAAAGCTTTCAATAATTCGAAATTAAAATAAGAAAATAGTACTCTTATCCCCATAAACTGAATATAAAAATAATAGTTTACTTGGGAAATACGCCAAAAATTAATGATTCAAACTTAGAAATTTAATAGGAAAAATTATATGTTTGTCTATTAATAATTTTTTCTGTACGAATCCGATCATGAACATTATAATTTTCTTCTGAAGCTGCTAAAATTTGTCCAAGGAACATGTAATATTTGAACATGGTGTTACACGTTACAGCATCATACATTTAATCTTGGAATACTTCATTTTATTACTGTCGTTGAACAGCAGACCCAATTCTGAGTTTACGACTTCCAATGTTCAACTCAGTAGCTTTGTAATTTTATACCGAAGTTCAAAAGGCAAGGGAGCTCTTGGATCAAGTATTGGGAGGAATTTGCCTTCACGGAGAACTTTTTTAATGGAACTAACCCGCATTTGCGCTACATGAAAAGCAAAACCACAAAAATCTTCCACGGTTTGTCTGACGGCAAAGAGACTCTAATCATTGATCCGTTTATCACTGTGGATAGTTTACGTCTGCATTGTGGTCACAGCAAGCAGGGTGTGGAATTCATTTCGACCAGCCATTGCTGAGAATCGAACCCGGATCCCCTCAATGGGAGGCCGGAGGTCTATCTCTGAACCACCACGGCAAACTTTGGACTATTTTGTTTTATTTTATAACCGGGAGTGAGCAGCCTAAGTTTACGACTAAGTTTTCTAAGTTTACGACTACCAGTGTTCAACTCTATAGCCTCGTAATTGTGAACCTAATCCAGAAGATACGAGAATTCATGAATCAAGTATTGGTAGAAATTTACCTTTGTGGAGAACTTTTTGTTGCAACTAACCCGCATTTGCGTTACGTAATGAGTAAAACCATGAATACCACCCACGTTTAGCCTGACGACAAGGTGACTCTAACCCATGGTCTGTCTATCTCTGAGGATATTTTACGTCTGCACAGTTGTCTGTGCAAGCCGTATGCGGAATTCGTTTCAGCCAGCCATCGCTAAGAATCAAACCCGGATCACCTCAACGGGAGGAGAGTGCTCTATCCCCTGAGCCATCACGGCTCACATTTACTTATTATATTTACTTATTTACGCGTTTGAGATACATTTTAAAATGTTCTTTTCAAAACAGGTATGGAGCTACAAGAAGAACCGGAAGTAATTTAGAAATCAAACTACTGAATTAGAAAGATGAAATATTGACGGTCTTATCATACTGACATATTACTTTCGAACACCAAAACAAACTTTGAAAATTTCATATAATTTTATATAACTTAAATTTCCACTCGATGCTTCCAGAATATACGTAATAAACTATTCTAGAAATTTTGTAATAAACAGGATGTAGTCGAGAATACTAGAGTTGAAAATTCGAGATCTCTCGGAAATTTTCAAATAGGATGGAATTGGAGGTGTGTTACAAAATGAACGGAATCTCCGATTACAAATGGAGTTCGTAAATCCAATAACCTACCATTTTAGGAATGCAATTAAGAAATCTTCAGTACAACCATTTTGGCCTAGTGGTTAGAAAATATCAGAATCTGGAGGATTTCATACTCATACTTGGCACGCAATATTGCCTTGAAATTCGATTCATTCGATTGGTTTAGAAATATTAATCTCTTATGAAAATAAAAACTTTGTTCGAAAAAATGTTTCGATTCCTCAGTCCCCTCCAGCTATTCATCTCATAGTAATAATATTTTGTTTTAGTTAACCGATTTATTTCCTTGAATGTTATATAGATACCTTTGGAGTTAAACGATCTGGGAAATTTTATTAATATAAGAGAAGCATTAGTTTTTTCTGAATCAATTAACATTACATTACATCCATTGCATTTTTTAGTAGACAATGCGTAGTTAAGAATCAAACTATCGTCTAGTTAGTCAAAGAAAGGTTTCGTAGTTTTCCCCCGAATGTAAGATAATAGTTGCAACTTGTTTTTATCCTCACTATTTTATTATAAATAAAGCATGAGTAACAAAGAATTAAAAAAGAAACTCAATGGTTTGCTCAAAAAGTAGTTAAAATTTAAAGTGGACGCATAAAGCATTCTTGCAACAGCTCATTGGGGGTCGAAGGAGTGATAAAGGGGTTTCACAATTTCGTGACCAACGGCATTTATGAAATTGTGGTCAGCATTGCGCACTACCCAACTTTACTTCTCAAACAAGCTATTAACTTAAGACAAGAAGCTAAGTATGTGTCAAACTGTTGAAGGTCGAACCCCAGGCCTTAAAGTAAGCATATTCTGATGAATATAGATATCCCTGGTGGATAACTTCAGCGGAAAGCTAAAGCTTGTCACAGGACAGATTCTAACAACGACTAAAATTTTCCTGGAATAAAATGTGTCAAAAGCTAAAGATCAGCGGGAATAAACTCTGGTAAAGATAAGCAGAGATATATTCTGAAAAGAACTAAATGCAATGCAATACAAAAGCTGATATAGACTTATGACTAGTAGGAGGCCCATTTAATAACTACTTTGTTATCGTTTATATAAATGGAAATGTACTATTTTTTCTTAGAGCAGTTGATATATTTGTATCGCTTATAGTGCTGCGTTAGTACGATGTATTATATTATTAGCATAATTTAGATATTATATTATTAGTGCTATTCTTTTACAACACTAAGTGCAAGTTATACCTACCTTACTTATCTTGACCCACTTATTCTGCGTAAGGCTTCCCTGACCTTTAGCTGTCCCCAACTCTTATTGAAATATGAAACACATGATTTTATAGACTTTATTTTTTTAATATCTACTCAGATTGAAATTATTTATTTTTAAACCGAAATCTTTTCAAAGTGGCAATCATCTCTCAAAGAAGTGATAAAGGTTTAGTTCCTGGTGATAGCCAGTTAATTTATATAATGCTCATAAAATATGACATATCACATTTAGTAGACGATTCGCAGATCAGAATTCGACTATTGTTTAGTTAGTTAAGGGAAGGTTTCATGGTTTTCCCCTGAATGTAACGCTGATACCGATAAGTTTCACTCATGGCATTCAGGTAGGTACATTTCCCACAGTACTTGATCCAGGAGTTCGCTTGTCAACCGCTTTGGTTTAAAATCGTACGGTAACAGACATGAACATTGATGAAGGCGCCAATCCGAACTTGCAAGTTAAAAAATGACTATTGCGGTATAGCAGTGTTTCCCAAACTTATGACTTCTGTGTAACCTTTCTAAATTTTTCGTAACGATGTGTACCACTAATAAAAAAATGAATGCATTTTTTACAATAAAAAATTGCACAAAAGTTAAAAAGCACAACTGGCTGTGGACACCACTAATCATTAACTGTTAACTCTGAAAAAAATAACCAATAGAAAAATACGAAATTGTAAATTTTCATGGCTAGCTTTGTTTTTAAATAAATTCTTTTAATATTTTCCTTTGTTGCAAGATATTTTGGGTAAGAACGCGTACTCCCGCTAAATTGTTCCCGTACCCCTTGGGGTACGCGTACCACACTTTGGGAAACACTGCGGTATAGGATTAAAGTAATCATACGTGACTGCATACAGTTCTGTTTTGTTCAGTTATCAAATAACATAAATATGCTTTCCAAACAATATAAAGGTTTCTAATATAATGATATAAATATAATATATATAAATAAATATAATATATATAAATAAAATTTTTCTCACNATATAATATATTATAATACACAATAATTGAATCTATATAATATGTAATAATATAAATAAATATACTAATACAAAAGCGCAGGGAACTTAGCATTCATTTGCCGTGCACTTAGATGCATATAGGCTATCTCCTTTAGGACGATGGTTTTTTCTTCACTTGCAATCGAATATAGCTGTTAAACGCTGTTAATAAAATTAAAATGAATATTTTAATTCAGGTGTTTAAATATATTTAGATAGTTTAAAATAAATAAAAAATTAACAATGTACAACGTTCAATTACGATAAGAGAAAAATTTATATTGCCTATCAAAATTATTACTTAACAACAAAGCAGAGAACACAAATACAAATTTAAGCATCTATAATTGAAAAAAATCACGTTTTTATTTATCGAAAAATAATCAATATGCGTTTATTAAGCATTTAAATAATGTCAGATGTGAGACAAACGGTCAAGAATTACATTTAATAATTATTAAATCATACACGAAGGCAATAAATAATCTAACTTGTGATATGAATCGACAAGTAACAACGAAGTGTATTATCATGTTTCACTTTTTATCTACAAATTTATCTGCTTTTATTGGTGAAAAGAATCAAAGATTTATAGCCTCATTTGCATAATTGACCCAATCCCTTGCACTTCTGTTATTACCCCTACATCGTGTAAAGCTGTTATAGCGTAAAGAAAAGTAATTTATATCGAAGAATAAAAACAAATGAAGGTAATATATCTTTCAATTATCATGGAATATATCTTTCTGTCGTTTCAGCTTTTTAATTGGAAGATTGACAAGCTGACATCCCCTAGGGACATAATTGGATGCTTTATTTTATGCTAATAAGAGAGAAAAGGTATGTTCTGTTAGTGGTAACAAATTAGATAGACACTTAAAAGAAAAATTTACATTTTAATTAGATATGCTTAATGTAGCTTTGGATAAGTTAGAATATATCTGGACAACGATTAATCTAAGCAGGTAATAAATCTTTTAAACGAGTACCAATCATGTAAAAAAAAATTTTAATTTAGTGAAACTATTTAATACTTTTTATTAATATTGTTATGTTTTTATTTTATTTTATAACATATTTTAACGTATTTTTATTTTCTAACATATTTAATTTTATTGAATTGAACCCAATTTTGAGTTCACTACTTCTAATGTCATACTCTGTAGCCTTGTAATTTCGAACCCGATCCAGAAGACAAGGTAACTTCTGGATCAAATACTGAGAGAAATTTACCTTCGAGGAAACATTTTGGTGGAATTAACCCATCTTTGCGTTATCCCCATGGAGAGGAAACCCCACAAAAATCTCCCACGGTTAGTCTGACGGCAAGGGAATTAACCCATGATCCGTCTACCATTGAGAATATTTTACACCAGCTCTGTGACCGGATGTCAGCACGCGGGCCGGATGCGGAATTTAATATCAACCAGCCATTGCTGGGATTCGAACCTGGTTTACCTCATTGAAAGGCTACACTCTATCCCTAGAGTCACCATGGCTTTATTGCTATGTTTTTAAAATGGACAACGTAATTTCGAAAAAGAAAAAGGAAAAAAAAGAAAATTGAAACGAAACCATTTTTCGCGCACCATTGTTTGGCGGCTGCTGATCAATACTATCTAGTAGAGAAAAATTGACTAATCTTCAAAAAACAACTATTTATAGAAAAAAAAGTTTCAAAAATGTTAATTTTGCTGTCCTATTTCTAACGAGGAAATTTAACAATCGAAATTTTAATCACTTTCCGAATAATTAGAATGCTCAAATTTTTCGTTCTCTTCCGTGACTAATGATAATACGAACTAGAATTGTTAATTAACTTGTTCGAGCAAAATTTATTGTAAATCGAAATTTCGATTACCTTTCGACAAAAACTAGGAAAAAGTAAAGCAGTGAAGTAAAAGTTTGAAACATAAAGTTTCTGAATTGAACTAATAAGAAGAAACTCTTTTTTATTTTAATTTAAAAAAGTAGCGTGTTAAAATACCGTTGTTTTTTGCCGATATATTGATCATTTCGCATTAACCTCAACTACTTAAACAAAGAAGCTAGTACATCTGCTTAGTGCATACGTTTTTTGCAGCTTCTAGGTGAATAAAAATTAAATAGGTAATGAACTCGAACACTTGCATCAAAGGATATGCTTGTCATAATCTAGTTGAAATATTTATAATGTCATCCTACTCGTTGTCACACTTTATTCTATTTAAAAGGTTGACAGATAGTTAAAAGCACTTAACTTCATTTACGCCTTTTCAAACTTTCTTTCATTTAGTTTTTTACAGAATTGAGTCATTCTTTTACTTATGAATGAATTTAACATACTGAAAAATGGATCATTGTAGAAACAAATATATAAATAAAATATAAAAAAGAAGTTTTTTGCTGCAAATCTTATAGCGCAGAGCCAAAGCCAATATTGTATAAATTTTGGATTTTATCTTTATTTATCGCTTGGGTTCGTAAGAAATATATATCTTTATTAAGAAGTAAGCTTAACTTAAAATATTGCTTGTAATTTTGGCAGAAAGTGTGTTTAACATTTACTCATTAAAATTACATCTTAATTTTCGATAATCTGGATTTTGAGTTTTTCAGGGTAAAAGTTTTTTCCGCATTTTGCTGTAATTAAACAGGAATACGAGCATAGATAAATAAGAGTTTTAATTAAAAAAAATAAATAAATATTTTTTGAATGATGTACCTTAATATTTATTCATTTAAAAAAAAGTAGGTTCTTACGTATAAAAATGACAAAAGGTATGAGCAATATACATACAAATGTCTTCTACTTTGAGCAGTATTTTGTCACAAGTCAATAAACATACAAAGGTCATACGGAAAGTTTACCTTAATCCATCAAAGGAAACAAAATATAATTACAAGACAATATTATTTGCAAAAGATACAGCAACATGCCAGTTACTTCTATACAAGAAGGGGAGGGCACTCAATATCGAAAACAATAACAAATATTTATTTAAACAAAACAACGTTCCATATTATTAGGGTGGAACCCTTCAGATTATAAAGTTATACGTTAGAAGACAATTAATTCAAGCCAATGCTTACTGCTTGGTGGTTCAATGTAGACTGATTATCAGCCCTCTGGTGGGGAGATTTCAAATTAATTAAATTTACATCTACATTTCTCAACAACTTCTAACCATAAGAATAACCAAAATTACAACACTTGACATATCATGATATAAATTCGTGTATTTATCAAAGTGTGCAGTTTGGGAAAGGAGTCAAAGTGTCACAGCTGCACTTTGAGATTCTTCAATTTGCAAGAAGAAATGGAAGTTGCAATCAGCAATATCGGGAAGATATGAGGAAATTTTAAACACCTTCTGGCAAAATTTCGAAATCTTACTTTTTGTGGAATTCACCGTATACGATTGAGCGTTGTGGGATGTGCTGGACCATCCGACATATAGTCAAGGCGTTGCTCCTAAAAATTTCCATCTGTTCTTGTTGCGAAATTCCTGACAGGGCATCTTTTTTTCACTCTAGAGCAAACACGCTGACTCCATTTTCACGCGGTTCACTTCTATGATACCAAACAACAAAAACTTATGACAAGAGTAACAGTTCTAATGTTGAGAATAAGCTGTATAGTTTGCAATACATTCTTCCAGGTAATTGTGTTTTTTCATAGTCCGTAAAAACCTTATTTTCGAGATGACATCACTCTAAGGTTAAACTTGCTTAGCGGCTCTTTTGAAATGAAAATTCAAATATCGATTCCTTTTTATTAATTCTATTTATTTTATTACAGTCTTATTTAAAATTGTACAATATGTAGAGTACTGCTTTATGGACCGCCCTACCACCCTTGATATAACGACTCTTTTCACGGTAACGAAAACTACCTAATAACGGGAGGTTGTTATATCGGGGTGCAGAAAAATACCGTAATAATTCACACATGAAATAAAATTATAGACTCGATTACCTATGATTTAAGTAGTTAATATCATTCAAATGAACTACGTGACTTCTCACATTCAATATGGAACAATATCAGAAAAAAATAGTGGTTCAAGCTATTTTTTTAAAGTTTTAACTTTCATTAAATCAATTGGTTTACTGTAAACGGGAGCTTTTAGTTTTGTAAGCGAAAAAAATATTTGACACCTACTTCGAAGTGATTGTCATAGAAATTAAAGAAAGGAACTTAATTTCGGTCGTTATATTTAAATGAAATGTTCAGTGCGTACGTTGTAAAGGGCCATACAGTAACATAATGGGCTTGTAATAAAAAGCGCTGGCTGCAGTAATCCTTGTGAAAAATTAAACAAAAAATTACACACAATAGGGGTTATAGGAAATAATAATTAATATTTAGGACAAGAAAAAACAAAAACTCTATCAAACTCGAACTACTCATTACTGAAGACGACAGTACAGAAGATATTAAAACCTGTTGAATTGCCGGAGAAATACAGAGCAGGTGAAAGGCAATTATCCACGTATGTGTACCTAAAATTAATAGCCCCCCTGGTAGTATAATTCATATTTTCCTTATCTTATTATTACTTTTGGCAGAATAATAAAAATTCGGAACTGTAGAATATTTTTTTTTGCGATATTCCCTTATACTTCAGCAGTGAATAAGTTTAAGTGTTGAAAAAATGGGTTAAGATTTACCAAGAGTAAAACTATAAAGCTTCAAATGATAATTTCTTTTATGAATATATTGAAATTTAAACATATTATAGCAGGAATATATCATCAGAGATTATTCACAATAATTCGGTCATATCTTGTTAGCATATGACGCCCCAGTAACCGAGAGAGTAAAAAACCGAGTGAGTAAACCATAATCTCGGTTTTTATTTAACCTATTTTTTTCCTATGCTTCAAATTTCAAATAACTAATGCAGGTAAAACAGAATCTGTTATGAAGGGTTTCTCTCACGGATTTGCATCCTATTAGACAATCAAACTGGTTTGGACGTTTTTTAAACCATATATCTCACAAGTGATTCAGGGAGTTTATTTTAACCTAATTTAAATATTAACTCACTATCTCAAATTTTCAATCTAAAAATAAATATGAAGGTCTGGTTATCGCGGAACATTCAGTTGCAAGAACTTTTGATTTGACAATTCATAAATTGATATTACTTTAATGGAGAAGGTAAGCAATGTACCAAAAACCAATTATTAAATATTTTAAAAGCATCGTTTTTCAGTCAACATTTTGAAGTATCAAATTTAGATTCTGTGGCCCTTGTTCAAGCCATTTTCAAGTCATTTGGTATTTTATGATACGGAACAGTATAAAGTAAGAATGATTATTTTACCCGGTGCCTAATTATACCCCTATTGGTCCTCAATAAAGATAAGACAAAATAAATGTACCATACGATTAAATGGATTGCGAAATCATTGAGTAGCGACTAACCATTTGGGACGCATAATCTGTTTCAACTAATCAAATATATTTTGCAAGAAAGCATTCTTTAATGTTTGGATTTTTAAAAAAATGATGAAGTATTACATATGTTACGGTCAATGTAATTGATTGGTTGTTTTAATAAATCTGTTAAAGTTATTAATATATTAGAATTCATCCTCATCAGTTCATCATAAGTTAATCATTTATCAGTTATTATTCATAATAACTAATAAAGTTTGGTCAATGTAGTAATTTTAATCCCATTTGACTAGAAATTTATAAATCGCATGCGCAATGGTAATTTCCAGCTCAAACAGCTAGACAAATACAGGGTTAGTTGCTTATTTACTTCGGATGCAGCCGCCCGCTCTTTGCGGGCTATGTTCATTTGCTATACGAATACTTGGTGCTAGAAGGTTTTGATTCTTTTTACTATCTTGTTTAAGGCATCTAACTAAAGAAAAAACACCGTATACTGGACAAATGTCAACCGAGCTGTGGCACTTAATTTTAAATAAATAGTGCAGGGTATACAGGGTAGTGTAACTTTACATCAGTGTAGAGTATACCATGCAAATGTAAACCGAACTGAGACTCTTAACGATTTAACTTTAAAAAACGTCAATGTAGTGTAAGCAAAACAATGGTACTTATTTCTTTTCATTAATTTGGCTATTAAAAATTTTAAACTGTGATAATTAATAATAGCCGTATTCCATAAACATTTTCATTAATTATTTGTAACAATATTAAAACTTATGAACTATGATTATTAATAATAGCAGTATTCCATAAATATTTTCATTAATTAGTTGTAACAATATTAAAATTTAAAAACTGTGATTATTAATTATAGCCGTATTCCAAAAAAAATGTTCATTAATTATCTGTAACGATAATAAAATTTATGAACTTAGAATTTTAAAAATTATCAATCATTAGTAGATATGATGATAGATAAAAAACAACTATTATTTTAAACTAAAACATAAATAAAAATCAATGTTTCATGTAGTCCTTTATTTTTTTAACTTTACTAATCTCTACAATAACAGATTTAGTATCACAGTACATAGACTTGTAAAAATCACGCTATAGTTGAAGTTTGAATAAATTATGCCTAATTAATCCTATTGACCAAACTTTACTGGCAGTTATTAAAATTAACCGGTTAATTTCTCTGAAAAACAAACATGTAATATCATTATTAAATATCCTTTTTTTAAAAATAATTATTCAGTTGAAAATTGTCACATTTCTATTCCTCACTGAATGCCCGGCTCTTCTTACGGGATGAATAAAAAAAAGAAAATAATCAATAAATTAGTACTGAATAACACTACAAAATCATGCATTAAACTGAAAGGCATATAATGACGCAATCAATAAAGCTAAAATAATTTCGATTCTTTCTATCTTTATTATTTCTTGTTGGCCGTTCAGGTGGCTTTACGTTATTAAATTAAGGAAAACACCATCCCATCAGAATAGATATTAACTGTATTTGTTATCACTTGGCGTGAGGATATTGCTCTCTGCGAACTCATGATAGTCAGTATTTACCATAATAAGTACTTTTTTCAGGTGCATATCCTTTTCGAAGGGCGTAACACAGTATCGGTGTTAAAACTGATGAGTATTGGTGCAGTGTAAATATTGAACAATTTATCAATATAATATTTTGTACCTATATAAATATGTTTGGTACCTATTACATAACGCTTCAATATTTGAATTTCGTGCGTAATACATTTATTAGTGATAGCAACATAATACCGAAATTTTTGATACAAATAAATTTCTTATAAGACTTTGATAGAAATTTAGATCATGGTTATTTCTCTGTCTGACTTTTAATATACTGTTTAAAACATTTATAAGTAGTGGTGGATAAAATTCTTTTAATTCGAATTCATTAAAATATTAATGGAATGCTACTACTAGAAATATATTTTCTGAAACAGAAATCCTTCGTAGAATTCTCGTTAAAACGGCATTAATTACCATAACACCATTAATAGGTATTACCAAAGTTAAGGGTCATCTGAGTATGGCGAATTTCTAGGGTTTCCATACGTGAATAAGCATCTTTTCTCCATTAACTTTGATTTTTAGTAGGTACATAGGTAATTATTTTTCAGTTCATATATATTGCCAACATCAATTAAGAATCATTGGTGCCAATAACAGTATGGTACATAACGTCCTAAACAATGAAATATCATTACACCGTTAATTTTGCTTTTTAGCTTATAGCTTATTTTTTGATTTAATTATACATGTATTAAAAACTAAACTCAGTGGCGCCACAGACCATAGACGGCTAAGACCTACTGTGCTCATCTCAGTTTTCTTGACCTTGGGCTCTGAGGTGCAGGAGCAGATGTTCCGGTCAGGTGGTCGGCCAAACGCGGAACCCCCAGTGTTTAGCTCCCAAGCATGCTTGGAACTCATTTATCGATCCACTGAAGATATGAGAGGCTGGGTCAACCTTGCCCGGCCCGAGGACCGAACCCAGGACCTGTGGCACGGGAGCGTGAAGTGCTACCACTCAGTCACCGGGCGTGCATATATTTCTTAAGATTAATCAAACATTGTTGGCATCTGTAATAGTACTGTGATTTTTTGCGTTTCTCCTAAACGAATTAGTACCGATTTTCCGTTAATTTTGCTTCTATGTAAAACTAGTCTTTTCATCTCAATTACCGTTGATTTTAAATTATTTACTTTTATAAGAACGCGTTGTAAAGGAATTGCTATAAATAAAAAAACACACACATGGTTTCAGATAATTTAGGAATACTAATTTGGCTGCGCAGGAATAATAATTTGGCTCTTTTTATCACGTCAACGTTCTTCATTGAATTTATCTGACACAGCGAAAGAAAAAATAACTGAAAACGTTAATACGCGCAATAAACTCCATTTTTTATCAAATAAAGCTATAAGATAGCAAATATCACTGATGTTATCCTTAAAACATTTAAAAAAATGGTTTCGTCTATCATTAAATTTAAAATATTTGCTTGCGCTTAACCAATCAGAAGATTTCATTTCGTTCTTCGCTCATCACGTTCGAATGGTTCGGAATAGGACGTTCTAATGTTGACAGTGACAAAAAAGAAAAAAAAAGCCAAAAGGAGCACTTAATAAAAATTGAAACGAAAATAGGACACATTAAGTAAAAAGTTTTTAATTTTTTTAATTTTCTTCGTTTTCCTCCTTATCTTTTTTGTATTTATTGTGCTATCTATCTATCTATCTATCTATCTAACTATATATATATCTATCTATCTATCTATCTATCTATCTATCTATCTATCTA
>NC_092204.1:95485773-95489369 GCF_043381705.1 Parasteatoda tepidariorum | reverse complement strand
ATATATATATATATTCCGAGAAAAATTTAAAGTTATTTCACTGACCACTAAATTGTGATAAGTTATTAATAATTACGAGAAAGAATTACGGGTATAGTATTCATAATAGCCGGCTGTTCTGTTGAAGATTACCACATTGTAACTCATCATGTAGTAATTGTAGTAATTAGCATGGTAATGTAGTAAATTATCGAAAAAAATTTTATTTAGCTTTCGTGAACAGGCAGTTATAATTAATAATGCTGATGGTAAGCTAAAAATATAATAACTACCTAAAATTTATTTTTAACAATGTTTTCTACTGAACAATTTTAAATCAAAGCAATTACTATGACAGTTTTTTCCGTTAATTTTGTTTGCAAAAGTAGAGAAATGTAAGCAAAATCTGAAAAGATTTTGTTTTAACTGTGAGCTTTTTGTCTATGTGATTATTGAGTTTTCTCATAGCATGCAGATGTCGAACGAACGTATGTTTGATGCTCAAAAACCGAATATCTGAATCTGAATTTAAAAACGCAGGCACGCGAATATCAAATCAAGTACAATTTTCCCTACCGCAGTCATATTCAGCCAATATGGTTTCTTTTCGCTGGAACGCGGCCAAATTGAACCGAACTACGCTACTATTTGTTTTTGAAAAGGCAAATAATAAAAGGAACCATTTTTCGAAAGATAAATGAGTAGATATTCTTTACGTAGAATACTTTAGCAATGACGAAAAATAACGAATTTGAAGGAAATAATTTAAGTTTAAACATTCTATAACCTGAAGTTGATATTTCATGGAACATATGTTAACATTGATTAGGAAAAAACACAATTCATTTTTATTTTTTAATAAGCCGAAGGATTAAATTCTGAGCAAGCAATTAAAAGACAGACGCAATTTTAATTTACCTGATTTTTCTATTCCTATTTAATACTTTCAGAGGTTCACTTTGGAGAAAGTTTCAGTTAGCTAGAACGAACTCTGTAACGAATTATCAATAAGACAATTTACAATGGGAGAGCTATTCTAAGACTGGATACTTCATCAAATATTCTACCCCACTCCTCTCTTCACAATATAATTTAACATAAAAACGAAATATTCTCCAAATATTTTATCTTAAAAACGGACGCATTTTTCGAAAACTGAAATTCACCGATAAAAGAATTCATGTTTATTTAGATTTCTTTAAATCGTTTCACGTTTTGAAAATGCCTGAGTTAATAACAATAATTTTCTTATTAACTTTTTCAGTATTCCATTCTTATCTAATATGTGGATATTTTTTCCCTTTTGATATCCATGTTTGACAATATCTTCAGTTTCCCTCTTATCCCTGTACACTTTTCTTTTATTATCTTGGAACATTTATTTGATTATCTTTATCAATCTTGACCCTATTGGTCAATCTGATTTTTTTCTTATCATATTTGGTTTACTATTTATTCTATATTCATTTATTAACATCTTTTTTTCTGTGTTTTGACGCTAAAGAAGATGCTTAGTCATTACTGCAACGAAACAATTTTATCGTAATTATTTCGTACATAATTAAAATTTTTGGTGCATAGTTACCTCCATTTATTGAGGTAATCTAAAAACATTTGTAAATTGAAAACTGTAGTTATTGTAAAAAAGATTTTATGAAAATTAAAAAAAAGCCAAAAACAATTGGTTTGATTGAATAATTGGGAATATATTAATAAACATATGCTTGTTTTTTTTCCTAAACGAAATGTTTTCGCAATGATTCTAATGCATATGAAAATATTTATAGTCAGTAAACAAACACACACAAAATGAATAAATAAAACTGTAACAGTTTAAAAGTAAATAAAAATAATAACACTACTTGCCATAAAAAAATTTAGTTTATCTCAACAGCAAAAACTATGTACAATTATACAATCGCATACACTGTAAAAAGTATTGGTGGCAAGTATATACCAAAGCTTCTGTTAGGGTAAAGATCGTATGATTTAATTTTGTTACATAATTTGTGCTCTTTTCATGTTTTTTTTTTAAAAAAAAACTATTTGTATGATAAAACATAAATACTCACACATTTTGATGATACTTTTATCATTGAGTTACATAATGCTCTTTGCCATAGCCTTTATGTGTAACAATTTATCACACATGCGTAATAAATTTTTCACAATATGTCACGTGTAACAATTTTCTTACCTGAAAGAAGGAAGTTTTAAATAATTCATTTTAATAAAAAGGCATTTTTTAATTTTTATGCATAATAAATGAAATAAAGTAAAGCTTTTATCTATATCAGTAATAATTGGTTAAGCAAATATTATATATGCAAATGAAATAGCACATTAGGTGGGAGATGCTAGTTATAAATATAGTTATGTTTGGTAACATGGTAAAATTCTCTAATCTAAAAATTTACATATGAAGGGAAAGGTGGTTAAACTTAGAATGTAGGACAGAGTGAAGTGTATGATAAACTATCATATGTTAACACTGTCTAATTTCTACAGTTGTGCAAGGCATGCATTCATTCTAAAGAATGATCCTACTTGCAGAGTTTAAAGCAGGCTTACTCCCAACATTTATTACTTCGTTAATTACTTTGTGATCTACGTTAAGTATTAAGTTTGGATAAGGTTCGCGGGGTGTATACTTTAAAAAGACAGTTAACACTTGTTAAAAAGGGGTGCTTTTGTAATAAATTATATAGAAGAGTAAAACTACATTCAATGCGATTTGTTATCTAAGTCAAGTTGTTTTGATTAGTTGCTTGTAGAGTAAAAATATACATCTCAAATGAAAGCAAAAAGGAATATGACCCTTTAAATGGCAAAAAGTCATGTAACCCTATTTTGTCACAGCCATGCGGATAATGTTTTACATTTCAAATTTAAGAATTTCAAAATTTTTTGGGATAAAATAGCTAAACATTGAAATAGTAACAGGTGGCGAGGGCGTAAGTGAAACAACAAACATTGCCATCACATTTGCATCGGTCAAAGTAAATTAGTGCCTAATTCATGCTTGTAATGCAGTGAAATATATGCTAGACAAGGATAAGTAGACAGCTGCGAATCGAAAAAATGTGCTCTTAGTTTGCATGTAAGTATTTGCAAGAATGATAACACTGTGGGGAAACTCTGTGTCCCATTTTGTCCTGTCGTTTAGGGTAGAAAAAGGACAGTTCAAATTTTGGAATGTATTCACGTAAAGGCCATGAGTTATTTAAGCTATTTCGAATTGGAATATTGCTGAATAATTGAAAAGAGCAATAAAATAAATATCCGCTTTTTTATTTGATTTGTCAGAATACCCCTTGTGTGCTTGATAAATTATTCCATGGAAGAATATCAGAAAGTTTATTCTTTAAACGGTGATGTTTAACACATATCTGTCTACATAACGTATGTATTTGCAATAAATATTTGACTATGAGAAAATAACTGTATTTGGTTATTGAATAGACAAATCATGGATGATTGATTTCATACAAACTTTGATTTCATTAAATTTCAGTTCTTAGAGCGAAATACTTCAATATTCTTGAGGTTGACTAAACTTGGCAATATTTATTACTTTTACTTACATATAAGTAAAGTAAAGCATATATATATATATA
>NC_092204.1:95460662-95484382 GCF_043381705.1 Parasteatoda tepidariorum | reverse complement strand
TATATATATATATATATATATATATATATATATGTTAAGTACAAATAAAAGTAACGTTATGAACACGCATTATCTTTGTATAAAACAAAACAAGTAATTAAACAAGTTTCAATACATAGCCGACTTTTAAATTAGCGTGTCTTGTTTAAGTATTTACTCGCAAAATAGATCAATCGAGCTTAATCGAAAGGTATTATGCAACTCTTATGTTAAAATTATTCATCCCCTTAGGCTCCAGAATCATGTTGATGCAATCTTTCACGCTTAGAGCATTCCATCTTCAGCTTCATTTCTTCGCATAACCCTTAGCTGTTTCTCCGAATTCCACAATGTACTCTTATTTTCTGCTACACGTCAAAATTACTAGTAAGTATTTTAATGAAATGTACATCTGGCGAAGTTTGATTTAAGTTACGAAATTGAAATGTCGCTACAGAAAAGTATCTCATCAAAGTGACAGTTCTTTTGCTAATCCTCGGTCAGTGAAAATATTAGATAAGTTAAAATTGCTTCGACGCATTATAACTCATAATGAAGCTTTAAGTGTAGTATATAATATAGAGGTTTTCATTTCGAGTGTAAAACAAATTATTTGTCCATTGTTTTTGATTTTAAATGCAAAGATATTTGATAACAGATATTTGGTAGGTAAAAATTGTTTCGGCACATAGAGCATAGGTTTCGAATTCATGATGAAGTTTTAAGTGTAAAAACTGAAGACTTATAATAAAAATAGAAGATTTCGTTTGGAGTGGAAAACAAGTTATCGGTCCGTATGATTTTGATTTTAAACACAAAGATTTGGATTAATAATGGTTTTTAATTTTCATATTTATATAATATTTGTATGGTTTTTTGAAGAAGACAGATCATTAATGAAATTTACTAGATATAATTCAAAATTATTATGTCTTCAAGAAAACTGTAGTGATGTGCTTTTAGATAAGCGCAACCCTACAAATAAAATCTTAAAAAATATCCATTTAAAAAGATGCAGTGGCGTTGTATATCTTGATAAGTGTGAATTGCGTTTAAAAAGACTCGTGAAAATGATGTACTTAGCGTAGATTGGATAACACTAATAATGATTTTTATAATAAAATGTTCTTTAAGGACCACTGTGGATAGCGTGTATAGAGCTTAAAATGATATTTGCAATGAAAACCTAATTTCTGAAAATAAATATAATTCTTTTTTTACATTAGCATAGCTTTCTTTGTTTAAATGCACACATTTACTCAACGTGATTTGTTCATTTACTGGCAGATGAAAAGACAGTTTTGTTCGAGGAAGTGGGGAAAAGACAGTAAAACTTTCTTCTAAGTTTTTTTTTTAATTTTTAAAAAAGAAAGATTTAATTTAATATAATCATACGTTTTTTTCTCGTCTAACTTTTCAATTCCATCTTTCTTTTGATACCATATGTAGTTTTATTTATTCTTAGTGTTCATTTGTAATGTCGCCATTTATGACTGATTATATTGCTGGGCACTGAAGCTCCAGTTTATGTATATATATATATATAATTTGATTNATCTATACTTGAAGAAGAGAAGCTTATTCCAGTAGTCCAGGGTCACAAAATTGGGGGCTGCAGGGTGCTGTAAACTATTAATGTTTTAAAGGGCATGGGAGAAATATTGTGGAGTCAATGCTGAGACTTAAACACCCGTTTTGTCAGTCATAAGATCGACAGATTAGTCATATCAGCTATAATACGTAACCAGTTGCAAGGAACTAAGTGGCTTCATTAGGTGGACCTAGTTGCGCGATAAAATTAATGTTGTTCAGCTATATTAGGAGAAACCTATTAATAAACCGTTTTCGTCAGAATTTACAGTAAATGAAGAATAAAACAAAGAAAAATTATAGACATATGAAAAAAAGGGGTTGGGAAATAATAAGTTAAAAAAATAACAAACAACAGTTTATTTAAAAACAAAAAAAACAATGAAATGTTAATTAAAAAGCCGGAGAAAAAAAAAGATCTTATCTTTTTGCGGATATAATCGTGTGGGCTGAAGAAATGATTATATCTTTTTTTTTTACTGTTGTTTAATAAACTGCTGTTTGTTATTTTTTTTACTTATTATTTCCCACCCCCTTTTCTTCATATGTCTATAATTTTTCTTTGTTATATTCTTCATTTTGAACTTATATATATATATATATATTTGTCGAAATCCATTCTTACTATTGGTAGGTATTTCGGTATTAATTGAAAAATGTTATCAAAATTTAGGAAGCCATAAACCATTACTTTGCTAGAGATTAATTGAGCGTTAAACCTGATGGTAATAAATTATATAATATGGTTCAATCGATTTAGAATACTTTAGTTGTAATACCTGAGAAAACAAGCATCTAAATAATTATTTTTGAAAATAATTTAAAGCTGGTCTTGTTTTTTGTAATTTTTTCCTGCATTTCGTCTTTACTCATAGCAAATATCTTTGAAATGTAGCTATCACAAATGTGACTAAACCGTTTTAAAATAATAAAATTATGTCTCATAAGTTTTAAGTACCATTAGAAAACATGAAAACTTTTTTAGCAAAACAAGAAACCAATACATTTATGCAAAACTATGTAATATGAAATAAATATACTTCTTCAAATAGAACAAGTCATAAAATATTTCAAATCCATGTTCATTTTTCAGTGTTTCGACAAATGTTTTTAATGCTTCTTGTGTCATTATTTTAGATGTCTGATTTTTTATTTTTTGGTGTTTTTTGTTTAAAAGAAGCAAAAACAATATTGGAGTTGACATTAAGCACCACGCTCTGTTAGTTTGTTTAGTTGTTTGCTTCCGAACATTTCATCTAAGTGCAAAAATTGTTCTTTTTTGCTTCAGGATATGGCAACGCAAATGTTTATTGCTTGTCATTTACGAAATATCCCATTCGTCTTTTTTTTACAATATTCTTGAAACTTAATGTCTCAATTTCAGATATTGAAATGAGAAAAGACACTAGCCATAAACATACAGTTTTCTGATCTTGAATTTCATATGAAGTGAGCGTTTAGTTTATTTTGAAGTTAAAGAACTACAGGAAGGAAATAAACATAAAAATTCTGAGTTTTAAAGAATGTTTCCAATTAGGACAAACATACGAAAACCAGTTCGACCTTTGTTTTTAAAGTAGCTGTCATTATTTTAAATCAGATTTCTTTCATAAATAATAATAAGCATATAAAGTTGTTGTTGTTTTTAATGCCACTTGCCACACGGGCAAGCCTGCTTGGTGAAAGCGAGCAAATTTAAGGCAGAAGTATATAAAGTATAAGGTACAAATCAGTTATTGGAAAGTTTAAATCTATTACATGAAATAGGATGTTTATCTTTATGTTTCTAACAAAAATACGCGATTACTGACTGATTTGTACCAAATCAGATGGCTATATGTTCGGATGTAGACGTTCCTCCCGGCCCCTTCAAAACTCCTTTCGCCCCTTTGGATTTACTTGCTATAGCCCCAAAAAGGAGATTTCCATAGTATTAAGTTAATATTTTATAATACATTAAATTTTTCTTTTTTGCTTGCTTTCCTGTAAATTTTTAAATTTCGGAAAAACTCAAAACGCGAACGCGTGTTTACGAAAATGAGCACAGCTCAAAATGCGTATTTACGAAAATTAGCACATCTCAAAATGTGTATTTGCTCATATGAACACGGTTCAAAAAGGCTTATTGTTGAAAATGAACACAGATCAAAATGAGTATTTGCAAAAATGAACACAGCTCAAAATGCGTATTTTCGAAAATGAACATAACTCAAAATCTCTCCAGTATTCAACCCGAATTTAACTACTAGGAGAGGAATTGTATGTTTATGTGTCCTTAGTTACTTAAACACCAAGCATAATCATTACGATACAAAGTCCGGAAACTGAAAAATAAAGTGAGTTATGAAACTTTCGATTTCTACAACGTAAGGTTAAAAACCCCTGTTATAAATTTATTGCACACGTGACAGCCATTGAAAAAAAAACAACTATTTACTTTTAAAGTCTCTTATAAAAGACTAATTTAACAAAGCGCACTAAGTGGTTTATGCAAATAAACGAAATCACATTACGGACTTGGATTCATTATCTTATTCTTTAAAAATATAATACTTATAACGGAAGTTTAAAAATTGAATAACATGCTATGTCTATTTTCAAAAATAGCGATTACCACTTTCTTAAAAACACATTTCGAGCTGTATTCAGATTTAAAATCTCACCAACGTTGCAGTTCCATTAAATCAGATGAGTTTTCTTGGATGTTTATAGCACGCTCTAATTTCATTATTCAATGCGAATACGTTCAAGAGAATAAAGATAATTTTCAGAAATTGCTACTGCACCAACCGAGAATACTTGTATTTCATATTATAAAATATTCTTTAAGAATTGTCACTACAAGAACTTTGTTAAAATGGGATATATCTTAGCACTATGTTTATGTTAAGTAAAAAACGTGAACACATATAGAAACGGTAGGGTGTTTGTTTTTTTCCTTTATATAAAAACCCGAACATGACTATAGAGAAACTACAAGATAAGATTTATGAATGAAGAATGGTGCTCAAGACTGGAAATTCAAAATAAATGCTCAAAAATCCCAACTATTTGTAATACTAAAGAACAGAAAACCAATAAGAGAGCATAATGAACTCGTACTATTCGATAAATGATACCAAGAGTTACTAAAGCCACATACTTAGGTCGGGTCATTAACAACAGACTGATATCGTCGGAACTTGTGCAAAATATTAAGAATAAAGTGATTGATGCAACTGTTAAACTGCAATCGATTATGTAAAAGGAGAAATTGA
This sequence comes from Parasteatoda tepidariorum, assembly GCF_043381705.1. NCBI lineage: Eukaryota > Metazoa > Arthropoda > Arachnida > Araneae > Theridiidae > Parasteatoda > Parasteatoda tepidariorum. The sequence goes on along the minus strand of NC_092204.1, from coordinate 95,479,556 downwards.
GCTTGAAGCTACAGAGACTGCTCTTTATCTGCATGATGAGACCGATCATGACCTACGCCTCCCCGGCAGGGTGGAACATATCGGAACGTGAGCTTGGGAAACTCGCTGTACTTCAGAAAAAAATTCTGAGAAAAATCACGCATGAGAAATGGTACCAAAGGAATAGTAATATCCACTTGGACCTAGTGATTGACCGTTTCCGATCACCACTTTCACAAACTGAATCGTAACTTCTTTCACAAAGCGTTGAACTGAAATGCTACTAATTTTAATTCTAACTTTGACTATGAGAATCTCATAGAAGACGCCTCACTGATTTTTTTTTTTTTGCAAGAGATGTAACATTGACCATTTACTACCACAAAGGAGATTATAAATATATATTTAAAGCGTTGACACAAATCAACTTTATTTGAAATGGCTCTTAGACTAAGCTTTCGACTGGTGAATAAGCGTTATGCGATGTGATGTGTAGTTGAGATATATTTTTTGTTGTTTTGTTATAATGACAAACTTTGTACAGGAAGCATAATTTTGATTATCCCTATCTATATATTTATGTATTTATGCTTATGCATTTTATATTTATGTATGTACAATCTGCACCGTCTCTGATGATACTTATTAGGATTACTTATGTGCCCACTTATTAATCCTTACTCTTCTTTCTAGGCTGTAAGGGCTAGAGGGCATACCACCTCAACGATCCTCACCTCATGATGAAGGGATAAAAGGTTACTTCGGCTTCTGGCACCCCTGTCAAGTGACACGACTGCGACTTATTTTTTCCATATGTTTTGTAATAATTTCATTGGAATCACTGAATTATAATATTACGACATAAATTAAGGCACCCTATAGGCATCATATAAGGTACCTTTATAGTTATGGATTTTGTAGTTTATATTTTCCCTTGTATATAATTTTGATACCATTGTAGGCATCACATAATTTCCAGCTTTTAAAATTTCTTTAAGTTTTTTTATCATTCGTAATCTTTTAAGTAAATTAAATCAATTTTTGAATTTTTATTGTATTTTATAAAAAGCAAATATGAATATTATATTCTCTTCTGAACAATCATTAACGCTGTTTTTCGAAGATTTGTCGCCAAGGAAAATAAAAAAGCCATAGTTTAAGTACCTTACACTTGAAGCAATATAATGATTTTAAACTATTTATATAATCTTGCCGTGAAGAATTATCTGGGCTTTAAAACGGACAAATAACTTAAATTTTTTTAAAAAGTTATTAAACTTTTTGAAAGTCGCCAATTTGGCGATATTTTCCCACCTAGGTGAAAAATATCAGCATCATCACTGCTTCATTCTCAGTTCTTGCAAATTTTTATGAGCCCAAGTAATGCAAAATGCTTTTTTGAATAATGCCCTCTTGAATAATGCATTTTTGAATATTAAGAAATCAGACCACAAATGCTTCTAATTTTCACGAAACTGCTACTTTTCGTTTGAATTTTTGCGCCATTTTCAAAATAAGCGTAGACAGCGCTGGCTTTACATAGGCTTAACTTGACTTAAAAGTAATGCGCAATATAATAGCATAATATTCGCAAAAAGCATTTCATATTACGACAGAGCCTTCGAAAAACAGTTTTAACGTCTAACTTTTAATTGAATATAAATGTATAACTCATCAATTCACTTTCGCAACTAAATCGAACTTGTCTAAATCTAAACTTGTGGCATCATTTTCAAGGCAAAGCCTATCACGTAAATGCAATAAGGCAGAAACATTGGGGACTGGTTACTTCCACAGGTGAATGTATATACTAGATCTAGTTAAGTGCCATTGCTCGATATACATTAGCCCGGTATACCCTAAAGTGATGGTTTTTTTTAAGGTTCAGTGCCACTTCCTGGTAAACATTTGCTCGGTATGCCCTACACTGATGTTTTTTAAGGTCAAGTACCATTTATCCGGTACTCCGAACACTGATGTTTCTCCTAATCTATCTTCAGCAGATATTAAAATATCGAATAAATATAATAATATCAATGAAAAAATCAATATCTAATCGGATATAATAAATATTTCGGACATTCATCAAAGCGCTTATGTGATTGTTTACATTTACCGGTGAAGGTCGACATTCTCTTGATTTCTGTCATTCACGGAAACTTATAAATTATAGTCTTTTTAATTATTTCAAAATTTTACTACTGCTTGACAATGTATCAAAAATTAAAATATTTCTTTGGGTAACGAATTATGCATAAGTTTGTAAGTAAGCTTAATTGCATTTAAAAGCTTAAGTTTAGCATATTTTTTTTAGAGAAAATATGCTAAAAGGTTTTAAATTAGGTGAGGTAGAACAGTCCTGACCATACATTCGAGTTTTAACAACATAAAAGTTTTATTAAAATATACTTTGATTCAATCAGGACATTATGAAGAAGGAATTTTTATATTTAGTTTTGGGTGTTATACGAAAAATATTTCTCAAAAAGTTGAGTAAATTATTACAGATTACATAGTTAAGAGTTTCAAAAAAAAAAAAAAAAAGAAAGAAAATTATAATTTTATTACACTGATGAAAAAAAAAACGCAATTTTTGAAACTAGTTCTGTCAAAACACATGAAGTGATATTTTCGCCAAAGTTTCAAGAAGTTATTTTCTTTGAAATCCATTGAGATTTGGTTCTTTGCTGTGAACTTAGTTTCCTTCCAAATATCCCAGAGCTATGAGAAAGGCATGGAATTTATCAGAGTGAATGAGAAAAAAAAGAAAAGAAATTAACTTTTTATCCCCGAGGGAATTAACATCTTACTTCAATAAGCGGTTATAGAAATGAAATTACTAGAAATTGATATTTTTGAGCAATTTTTTTTATGAAATTCTGAAGGACAAAGATAATTAGTTTATTGAGATTTTGCTCACATTGAAGAATAATTTATAAATCGCAAATTTGTTTCAAATGAAGTTCATTATACAAGGTATAAAAAAAAGTTTGGAAACGGTCAAATGTTTCGATGCATCGTAAGGAATATACATTGCATCGAAAGAGTGGAAATAGACTCATATATTATTTTTGAAAGCTTCCAACAGACGCATATAATATTCGATTTTCCACCCCCACCCCTGGGGTTGAGGTTGAGAATAAGTTTAAAATCTTAAGTAGGAAACTCTTTTTTATTGCTGATTTTGATTCTCTAGAAAAATGCTACCTTATTAGAGTTATTGATTTATGCATCTTATTGCTTTACTGGTGCACTTTAACTGAGATAATTAAAATAGGGTACAGACTTTTTAAAAAGGCTAATAAAGCTAGACATGTTTCAAAATTTTTTTATCGATTTTTTGTTCGAAAACAATACCAAACCATGTTTAATTACATTGATTTTTTCTTCAATCATAAAGGTAACAAGATGCCAACATTTTTAACAGTCTGTTCCCTATTTTAATTCTTTTGGTTACTGTGCCCTCTGTGAAGCAAAATGCATAGACCTGCAATTCAAAGTTACTTCTTTTCAGGAGAATCCAAATCTGCAAAAAAAAAATAGGGTTCATATTAAAGATTTCAAAGTTTTCCTTAAACCAAGAGCAGGAGGTGAGGAAGAAGATTAGTCTTGGATAGCTTTTACAAAAAACATTGAATGCGTTTGATTTAACTTTTTCGATATTATTGTAAAATTTTCGGGACACCTGACGGTTTTAAAATTTTTTGAAATATCGAGGAAAATACCACAAGATTAAATATATAGTGAAACATAAATATTGTTAATTAACGTTAGGAATTAGTTTTAAATTATTACTTAAAATTAAGCGTTTAGATTATTTCAGGAAAATGACATAAGCAAAAAAGTAGAAAAAAAGCGTAATTCAAATCATTTATAAATAATGAAAAATACATTTTTTCCTCGCGTGACTATTACTCTATGCATAACAGTTATGGTGTAAGAATCGAAACAAAAAAATTATTTTATTCAAACCATCCGACTAAAAAATCGGATTAACGATTTTTCTGCATTAGGTGAATATTCTTCATAAAAAATGTTTTTGGTGGTACGAATTGTAACAAGAATTAATTCTTTTAACAACCAGAATAAGTAATCGAAACATTTTTTCCGTACCAGACTGTTATCCTTCATGAAGAATAATTTAAAAAAAAAATTATGAACAATTATTTTTCAACATATTTAACTAAAGAATTGAAATGACATAGCCGAATTATTTATTTTTGCAACAATGGTAAATCGATGGCAAAGTCTGTTTGTCCTCCATTGGTATTTTAAAATTTAGAAGCAAGAAAGCTCATGTAAGCCTGGAGTAAATCATATCTAGAGTTAACGATATCATGACAATAAGCACCCATTACCAAATAACATTTAAGGTACTTTCTTTTTATATTATATACAGAGAAAAAATAATCTGCAACTATAAAGGCCTGTTTATGCTGTTCAAGTTCTTGAAACCTCTCCCCAAGAAATTGGATGATTTGTCGACCCTATCCAAGTTTTTGAATGTCACTGATAGGTCGGATGAAAAAACATGCGTAATGTTTATATTCAACATTATAAAATCATTCTTACATGAATTCAAAAATATTAAATAAATTCAAAAAAATCATAATGACACAAATAGACCCTAACAGATTTGGATTAAAGGATATGTAAACGGACAGCAAAATGACCTAATCTGATGCCTGCGTGCTGACGTCACAATACTTTAGAAGCTGATTGGTTAAGGGAGGAAAAACTTGAGCGAAAAGTGGAACATGCTATAATAACATCCAAAATCCAAGCTCTAAGCAAAACAAGTTTCCATCAATTTCAATTAAACTTCGGCCAAGAACATGGATCGTATAAACAGGCCTTTAAGGTGCCTTAGTTTATGTTGTCATATTCAAATGCAGTGATTCCTATGAAATTATTACGACATTTAAGGAAAAAATCACACACACTACTGTTTTTAATTGTTCACGTTTTTTACTATACATATGATCAGAGTGAAAATAGCAACTCTTGCGTGATAGAATAATTATTTATTCTTCAGAGCATTGGCAAATCCATGGCAAAAGTCTGTTTCACCGCCATTTGCATTTTAAAATTTAGAAAAGAGTGAGCTCATGCAAGCCAAGAGTAGACCATGAGATATTAATTGATTAGCAAAATACATAATACAAAATAATTTTAAAATATCAAAATGCGAAAAAATTGTGGCAGGATTACTTCTCCGTTGTGTAATCCTGAAAAGTCACGTAATAATTTGTTTGAATTAAGATGTTTAAAGAAACAAACATCAGCATTTAAAATTTCATAGTTTACGTGAATTTACTTTTCTCTAAATTTTAGATAACTTACTCAGTTGAAAGAGAATAGGTATAACCTCCCGAGGTATAACGTCCTTTTATCTGCTTTGGTGTAGTTGTTGTTGCTGTTACAAACGCTACTTGCCAATACCAGCAAGCGTGCTTGAAATCAAGCGAATTTTTAAAGCACACGGTGCGCTTCTTGTTTTTTCAGTGGCGTCATGTATGGCAAATAATATGATTTCAGCCAGACACGTCACAGCCCGTTTTACAGGAGGACTCATTCATTCATCCACAGATCGTAATTTTGACCTCAACCAGAGAACGATCAACCTCAAATTTACTACTTCTAGAGGTATTGATCTGTTAGGGGAACTTGGAGGACTTTGTGACCCCGACAGATTTAACTTCCACCAGCCACCATATATTACACTAGGATTCTGACAAAAGTTCTCACGAACAAGAGTCCACCGTCCTACCAACTAGGCTATCCCGCATCCTATTTTGGTGAAAAAATAAAGAAAAAAATATTTTTAACGTTTCAACAATTTATCAAAATAACTTCTCTTGAGCATTTTAAATTTGAATAAATATTAATTTCCCAGTAAAAGCAACTCTTGAGGAACCAAATCAAGGGAAGTTATTGATGCCAAAACTGGCGGTTCACAACTGGCTGCCATTACCTTATACAGCATAAACATGTCCGGGCAGCCAGTAAAATTATTAAGAATAGAGGTCAACAGACATACTGACAAGCGCACAGAGACTCATCTTATGTAACCCAACTTTGAATCTTGCAAAAGTTGCGGAAACCAATGGTGACTATATACAGCTAACCGAATTTGTTGGCAACCAGATACGAACCTGCTTCCTTCCAGAATAAAGTTTTCATAAAATCGTGCCTTGTGGGCGCCACAAACTAATTAATACAATTTTAAATCCTTTTTCCCCACGTGATAGTAATATTTTGCAGATAGTTAATTAATGAATCGAAACATTAGAATAAAAATACCCTTTAATTCATATATCATGAAATTTCAAATGGAATTAGGAAACAGATTAAAATATATTAATTTTATATTGTTTTTTTTTCCTGTTTTTAACACTACTTGCAAAAATGCAAAAATTTTAAATATGGTGATAATCTTAAAATCAAGAATCTTAAATGATATTTCTACTTAAATTTTTTGGCCTATCAATTCGGCTAATTTATTTGCTATATTTCATTTTATATGAATATTTACCTTTTAAAATAACGTACTTTTAATCTTTCGAATGTTTTAGAAATTCATCCTGCCCAAGGGAGTACATTTTTAAATATGAAATTAGTAAGCCATTTTTATCCAAAAGTGTCTCTCATACAAAATACATATTAATACAATTTCTTTTACACTTGAGGAAGTTGTTTTGAGGTATGTTTCATTGAAATCATGTAATTAGGCTATCGCGTTAAGGAATAAGCTATTGCAGCAACTGTTATCGGCAAGTAAGGAATTAGGCTTTTTAATCTTAAAGACAAAAGACAAGGATGGAGTCTTATTATAAATTTTATTAGATTATACTATAAAGTAAATTTTACGTTCTTATATGTCGACTGATTCCGGTCAGTTTGTAGAAATTTAATATACAGAATGTTAATTCATCGTTTCAATTAATTCAATTATTTATATAAGTCAACCGATACTCTCCGCGAATGATGAAATGCCATAATCATATTTCTTTTGGATTTTATAAAAATCATGAGAATATATAGTTTACCAAATGTCTCTGTACATTGATTTAAATGTCGACAAAATAAATACTTCTCCATTTAACTTTGCGTTGTTTAAAAATCACTTGACTATAAAAACCAGAAACAAATACACTCTTTAAATTTGATGAATAACGAACTCTATTAAAAACACATTTTTTTAAAAATAATAATGTTTCTGATGTTTTTACACTAGGTTGATAGAATTTCGAAAAAAAAATCTGCAAGAACGAACATTACGAACATATACTACTTACAAAAATGTTACCACAGGAAAAGTGATATTAAAAAAAATATTCCAATCAAGATAGAAGAAAAAATTATCTCAAATAAATAGAAATGGAAAAAAAAATTCTTTATGAAAAATAGATTTTTGAAAACAATAACTGCAGGGATGATAGAAGAAAAATATTACCATGTTTAAAATATTTTAAAGAACCACAGATGACGTTAATTTAAATTTTATTGACTTTTATGAATTAAATAAGGCAGTGTTTCCCAAACTTATGACTTTTGTGTACCCTTTATAAATTTTTTGTAACGCTGTGTGCCCTAATAAAAAAATTAATGAAGATTTTACTATAAAAAAATTTCACAAAAGTTAAAAATTACAACAGGCTTTTGACAATACTAATTATTAACTGTTAACTCAGCGAAAAATAGCCAATTGAAAAATACTTAATTGTAAATTTTCAAGGAGAGCTTTGTTTTTAAATAAAATTTTTTTGAAATGTTCTTTTGTTGTAAGATATTCGCATAAGAACGCGTAGCCCCGCTAAACTGTTCCCGTACCCCTGGGGATACGCATACCACACTTTGGGAAACACTGAAATAAGGTATTGCGATAATAATGACTTTTTCTAAAGCTTTGTGCATTTTGCCTAATACAAACCTTAAACATATTGCTGGTTAGTGGCCCACCCTTAAATCCTAGATCCAGTGTGAAGTGGTAGCAAAATGATAATTTAAGTTTATTTTATGGTTAGTTATATAGGTATTATTATATTATATAGGTATGGGTGTAGATATATTTTATAGGTATAGTTATAGGTTTACAAAATTTTTCTAATTTTCTTAGCATTCAACGGGTTTAATCTACAATTATCAAGTCTTATGTAATTGTTTAAATGGTTTATTTATAGTGGTAGTAAAAATCCTAGTAAATCAAATTTATACAATCAAAAATAAAATGGTCAAATGTTAAAATTAGTACCACTTCATGCAAAATGAAAATCCCGTCAATAGAGAAAGAAGTACGTTATAGCAATGTTGTAAGTATTCTGCAGGCCTCATTTTCCTAATGGTTTCTCTTTATGGCATCATAGTCAGAGACTATTTACTTAATTTATACCTTATATTAATAGTAGTTTCAAACAGTTAAAGAACTACATTCAGTTGAAAAATCTAAACTGCGTAAATGACTTACATTGAAAGTAATTACTGTGCTAATCAAATAAACCTTTCATGTAACGCATTGTATCAATAGCAACAAATCAAGCGAAAACTGAGCGAAACTTCGTTTAGTTTTCACGCTCTTAGGCATGCCTTTTCGCTCGATGTAATTTTTATTCCATCACTTATGTTTAATTCACCGTAGCATCATTTCGATTTGGCGACTTAAAGTGTTCAATGGTATTGATATGACTCGCTTAAAAGACTATTTTGTCAAAACATCACTACAGATTCCAATCCCAAAAATATTCAACTATTCAAACGACTGGAATACGGCGACGATATTTGAGTTTTAAAAATTTCTGCTTGAATTCTCGTTCTAAATTGAATTTCTATAAGTAAATATAAGTTAGGCGTATCGAAACATGATTCCACGATGAAATGCAGCTTTCAAAGGTTTGAAGTGAGGAATATGGTTCACTGATTTAACACCTAAGAAATTACCCATTTTGCTATAAAGATATGTCTTTTCTCTCTCCGCCAAATATTAAACTCCCTATGAGAAACAGTTTTAAGGATAGCTTTTGAGGGCTTAACGTGAAGAACATTTGATATTTTTGGAATAGAAATCTATTTTTTGTATTAATAATCTCAATAAAAAAAACTTTATTTCCCTGGGATAGAATTTAAATTGTTTAGGCTATTTTAAGTGAAATAAATAGCGTTTTTTTATTTTATTGGATTGTAATGATGGAAATTCATGAAATATTTTCAAATTTCATTTGTAATAATTTTACATCACATTCTACAGCATTCAAGTTTGAAAAACGCTTTTTAACAAATCATTATTTTGGAAAATCTTTTTTTTGAGCTATAGATATGGCATAGGGTCAGGAGTCACATTTAAAAAAAAACATTAAAAGAAAAATTGTATATAGTGTTCGTTTTCGGAAGCAAAAACTGCCAATCGGAGGTAATTCTACTTTGAGAAGAGATGATATGTTAAAACGTGCACTTTCTGAAGTTCTTATGAGTCTAAGGTTTGTTGATAACGAGATGAGACCCCAGACGTCATGAAAAGCAGGCTGGCTGAGAAAAAAAAGGCTCGAATCAGCACTAATTTTAGATTCAGAAAATTATTGATACATTTTTCACAAAAACAGGGCCTGCAACCAAAAAGCTGAGCAAATTTTTAACAAAAACCACACAAAAAAATTTTTCTTCACAATTTTACAAAACTAGGTAGTTTTTTCAAATTTTTTGCAGAAAAATGTATTTTTATCAATGGCCTGACAAAGTTTTTATGATTGTTTGTGTTTGTTTTAATGACAAAGATCGTCTAAATGTGTTTTCCAACTACGTTATTGAATTGTTGAATTTTGTTTATTTCATGCACATAAAAATGCAGTTTATTAACTTTAATATTAAACAAACATGAATCAATGCATAAGTTATATCTATTTCGAAAATGGAACTTAAATATTAATGGTACTCTAAAATTTACTAAGCCTAAGACCACTTTACTCCATCTTGCATAAATAACTATGAAACTTCAATTTATGCTAAGTCTCACACTTTACCCAATTTTTCTAAATAACTATGAAACTCCAATATTGCTAAACTCAAATTTTAACCACTATACCTAATTATAAAATACAAGTATACCTCTTATGCAAAAGCAATGGTTTCTCATAGGAAGAGAAATTTCCTTATAAATGTCCGTTCTAAAGATACTAGACAGATCAAACCACTATGTAGCATTCAGGAAAAACTTCAAAAATTTTTAACAAAAGAAATATGAAAAACTCTTTGGTCTCAAATGAATGTTGAAAATTAAAAACTAAAAAAAATTTGTTGAAATAATAATTATATAAAATCAAAATACAGGTTACAGGTTTCAATGTTTCTAAAACTAATGGTTTCATAAATGAAATGTGAGTAATTCAGCATTTTTTTAAATATGAAAAATGACGTTGTTTGACATTAAAACACTTTCATGCTCAACTCAATTGTTGGTAAAGTTTAATTAGTTTCAATTTTGTGTAAAAGGTCAAACTTATTTGCCAGTCTTAAATATTTTGTTACGAAAGACGGAACTGGCGAGTAAAAATTTCGAACCCTGAAATAAAGTTATTTTAATTTAAAAAGTGAATAATTTTATTAAGTGAATATAAAGTATTATTTCTAAGTATAAAGTATTATGAAGTGTATAATTTTACTTAAAATAAAATTTAAAAAAAATTTAATTTAAGCCTAATGGTTATGTTAGATATATATATTTTTGAAATTATATAAGAACTTCAGCTAAGATTTAAAGTATTTTATATACTTATGACATAGTACAATACGAAAAAATTAAATATCAATTATAATTTATTTAAAAAATTAAATCAATGAAAAACTAGCAAACAAAATCAATTTTTAAAAAAATGCTCCTGTTCTAAATAAAATGTTGTATGTTTTTTTAATTTTTTAATTTTTTTAACGATATGTTAAAATAAATTTTGTCCGAATAACTTGTCTACTTTTTTGCACTAATTGAACGAAATAAAAAGTAGTAACATTTTTAGGCAGTAGTAACATTTTTAAACTAAAGAAAAAAAGCAAAAAATATATATCTGACAAAAAATATATCTAACAATATCAGGAACAACTTATTTTATAATTGGTGTTTTTATATTTAGCTTTCTCTGAAAAGATGTTAATATTCTTACAAATTACACTTTAATATGATAGCAAAGTTGCAATTAAGTAGCTTGTTTACAATTTTAACTAAAAAGAAGTGGTGCAGTATAATTTTTTTTTGTAAAAAACATTTAAAATATTGTTATTTATTATAAAATAAGAATTAATTGTATAAATATTGTGTTCGGCCAAAATTAATTGATCTACCTAGTTTTTAAGTTAGCTGCATTGGTGAAAAAGTTTTCTCTTTAATGATAATGGTGATCAACATTTATCATAATTTTATCTATTTTAAGTATGTGTTATTTCAATTTTATCAGTAATTATGCAAACAATCATCAATAAAATTGATCGAAATACAGATACACATTAATAATCATACTAATTATAATGAAGGAAAAATTGCAGTGAAATTCTTCTAATTCGTGAAGAATAATTGCTTTATTTTATATGTCATATTCTCAAATTTAAAGTACATGCCTCATAAATTCAACTTAAAGACACTAATGAGAATAAAAGGAATAAAATTGTAAAATCTATTCAAAAAACTAGAAAACTATTAGAGCTAGAAAAAATTTATAAACTAGAAAATGCCATTTCCTTTAATCAAAACAATTGTAATTCTAAAAGTTGAACTTATGTAACCACATACCTCACGATAATAATTAGACTATTGTAATCCTAAAACAGCTTCCAGTGTACAAAGTATATCGCAGTCTACTTTTTTAATGATTGGGGAAAGTGGAAGAACGATATGTATAAATGAATTTTACTACTTGCACTGATTTTAAAGAACAATGCTCACCAATTTTAACTAAATAAGCAATAAATGAAAGAAATAAGAAATTTCGAAACTTTCAGTAAAATTAATTATCTAAAACCTTATTTATATCCTTCTAAACAGTAGGTTTCCAATTTTTTTTGGTTTACAATCCACTTAGAGAGAGATCCGTTAAAGAATTTTCAACGCTTTAATGAAAAACAAACAAACTTTTGTTTAAAATTATAGATAAGATACACTTTTAATCATGACCGTAAAAACAACTGTTGACTAATGTATTCAAAATCAGAATCATAAATTTTTATGAAGGTATATCCAATACTTAATACTTTTGGCTTTAAGAAACAGCGTACAATTTATTTTAAACAATCCAGTCTAAATATTTTTTAAATAAAATAATAAAATATTTTTTTAAAAATATTAATGTAGTATTAATTAAAATTTATGTGGATGAGCAATAATCTGGACTGCATTTTAATTAGGAAAAAATTCGTTTTTTATAAAGGCAAATAATTATTCTGTTCGAACTGATACAAAAAGCAAAATAACGTTTCAGCAAAAAATTTTCTAAACATTCCAAACTATCGTAACACTGTGTTAGAGAAACAAAAATCCACTAATTTACTTTAATTTATCAAAAAGGTAAAAAATGATAGTTTGTAATTTAAAAAGTAAAGAAAAATTGTCTCAGACTTACAAAAGTTAATTTTTGGTGTAAGAGAGCAAGGAAAAGTAATTGCATTGGTTAATATTTTTATTAATATAAATCAACAAACTGTAAGATTTATAACTGCATTCAATGCAAGACACATGTGCAGAGTCATCGGTGCGAGTTTGGAGCATATAAAAAATTTTTGACCGAAAATAATATTATTTTTAAAGTGTTCTTAATATTAGATTATAATTTTTTCATTGCATTATCTGGTCTTCTTTGAATCTAACTGCAGCAACCACTGGCGCAAGCTAAGAAAAGACCATCGCTGTATAAGATTTCAGTAATCATCCGCGACTGAATATAGTTCCGATTAATTTCATTATCAAAATATACAACTATGTTTTCAAATAAAAAAATACTTTTAAAAGTTAGACAGAAATTTAATTTTTGCTATCTTCTACAATTTATGACATAGAATCAGGTTATAGACAGGTTATAGTTTGGTAGTCTTACTCGAATCCTAGACTTGGCGACATATTTCGATAAATAAGGAGAACATTCGTACTTGAAAAAGAAACAACTATACGACGTTGCAAGATCATTGGATAGCTAAAAAAGCGTGCATTTTATGCTAACATGTCCTTAACAAATCAAATGAGAGAAAAAGAATTTTTACTTTTGTTTCGTTCTGGAAGAAAATCGACTACAAGAAGCAATATTTATTATTCTTACGTCATTTTCTTTAAATGCGAACAGAAGGAATTATTTAATTATAATGCAACACTCTTAATTTTACGGAAAACAAAACAATATTTTTTATTCATTAAGTTTTTTCCCCTCATTTTACACAATTTAAGAAAGCAAGCAAAAAAAGAGAAAAAAATAGGTGTCCAACGTCATTTTAAGAGCTGACGATCTTGATAAACGTTTGTGCTGGGAACTTGGCACTCAATTTGCGTGCACTTGGATACAAACAGGCATTCTGCATAGGGATAATGTTTATTTCTTAACTCGCAACGGAGTAAAGCAATACTTTTATATTTGAGACCATAATTTTAAATAAATTAAAACCAATCCCTATTGATAATTTTATTAAATAAAATTTTTTGTATATGGTAATCTAAACTAAACTCAGTGGCGTGACAGCCCATAGAGGGCCAAGGCCTACTGTGCCCATCTCAGTTTTCTTGACCTTGGGCTCTGGTGTGCAGGAGCAGATGTTCCGGTCAGGTGGTCAGTCGAACGCGGAACCCCCAGTGTTTAGTTCCCAAGCATGCTTGGTACTCATTTATCGACCCACTGAAGGGATGAAAGGCTGAGTCAACCTTGCCCGGCCCCAGGATCGAACCAGGGACCTGTGGCACGACAGCGATATAGTAATATGGATAGTTAAAATAAAATACATCAATCTATTTATTACTGTGCATAATAAAAATACAGGGTGTTTAAAAATAAAGTTTTTCGACATGCATAACGGGTCGTGTGATAAGTAATATATAGTACTGGCACCTTACATGACGGTATTTCTTATAGTAAATTTTCAGGAGTAATTTATTGGTTACTAGGCATAAATTGGATTAATAAATCACAAGTAAAGCACATATTCTTTTTTCACAAACAATATAATTTCATTTTGCGTCTAAATGAGAATGCAAATTCTTGTAAAAAGACATTTGTCTTACATGCCATGTTAGAAGTATTTTCTTACTTATATCACACCTGAGTAAATACTAACTTGTTTCTACTAGACAAATATGCTTTTCTATTAAAAAGGTGGAATATATTCGCTTTCTTATACTATGACATAATACTGCGTCCTTGCAAAAGAAATTATTTCTAGTTTACTTGTTGACGCGAGAGTTTGTCAAAAAAGCGGAAATGGTCTTAATGCTTGGTTTATTTCAACCCATATATTTCAAAGCAATGAATAGAATATAGCGTGAGTTTAATACTAGGTTTTTGCTTGAAACGAAAATCGAAACTCTGTTAATTTTAAAGTCATTCACATAAGATGAAACACTATCTTGTGATGCCAAGCAGAAAGTGTTACAAGAATGAAGTTTTTCGGGTGTTATGGAGCTGTATCTTATAGAAAGAATTAAGAAATAAAGATTTATTAGAAAGTTGTTGGAACTAGGATTATTTTATATCCAACAAAATACCCTTACTTTTAACATCTAAGTAATTTTATATACAATTTAAGAGATATTTAAATGTTACACCTCACATTTACTTAACAAAAAAAGCAAACTGACAAATAAAAATATAAAACAATTTTAAATTTAATAATCATTGAACTGAAAGAAGATTTAAATGTTTATTGCTAAATGCGTAATTAAGACAGTATTATTACTAGTTTTCGAACCTCGCTTTGCTCAGACTAAAAACACGAAAATCATTCTTTACGTGATTTGTCAACGCAACAATCATTGAACGTTGTTTTTATTCTATTAATTCGTAACCATTAAGATTTGCCACAGTCATAATCCTAATACCTAACAGTTTTATAATCATCTTTGGCGATTTCAGTTTTGGGGTTTTTAAAAATACCTTATTACAGTCCTGTAATGAGCCTCAAAATATTTGTAATTTAACTTTTGATAGCCACACTGTATTATCTAAGAATATTTTGACAATTTAGAATTAGAACTCCTGGCTTTATGAATTTTATTGTAAATAGCTGTATCCCACGGCATTGTCCATGAAGTACTTTTATTTCAAGTTTAACCAATATATATATATATATTGGTTAACCAATTAATTATTGGTTATTAACCAATATATATATANAAAATAATGATCAAGACCCTTGATATTGAACTTGATTGAAACTATTGGTATAACTCCACAGCCTTGAAATTTTGAACCCAATCCAGAAGACAAGGGAACTCCCGGATCAAGTATTGGGGAAAATGTACAATTGTGGAGGACTTTTTCATGGAACTTACCCACATTTGCAATCGATGATGAGTAAAACGTCGAAAACATAATCATATTTTTCGTATTTCTTATGTCCCACGGGTTGCCTGACAGCAAGAAGACTCTAACCCATGATAGGTCTACCACTGAGGATATTTTACGTCAGCACTGTGATCGGTGTGACTCGGGTGTGGAATTTGTATCGAACAGCCATCGCTGGGATTCAAACCCGAATCCATTGAGAGGGGAGCGCTCTCTCACCTAAACCTCCACGGCTCCGAGAGGCACTCTGAATATTTTTCCTTATTTGGTTAATAAAATTTTACAAAACTAATTAAATGAATGATTTATTTTACTAAACACCATATAGATCTATCTCAATAGCATATTTTCTTCACTTAGCAGTTTAAATGACTTTTCAACCTTAAGTATACTTATACAGTATTTCAAAAACTCTTCTGAATTACAGAAAAATAAAAATTTAAAAAAATATATATTATAAGAACTAAAATAAATTAACTTTTTCTTCTTTTATCTTTACTTTTACTTCCAATTTTTTAGAAATCAAAATAATGGAATCCATGAGACAGATTAATTTCAGAAGGAAAAAAGAACTTTCCCCTATCTGACAAGGACTTACAGCGGCTTTTTTGCGGCTGTGACAAATGATTACAAACTTTAAATTACAGACAGAGTCACGAGTTACACAAAAACTGCTTGGGAAGATACGATTAATACTTGTTAATTTATTTCTTAGTTTAAGATTCTCGATTACAATGAATCAACTTCAAAAATGGGGAAAATGGATTAAAAATGTGCAAATAAAAGGCGACTAATTCTTGTCTTTAAAGATAAAATCATATCTATCCTCTCGTTAGATGAAAGATGCATAAAAAATAGATTTTTAAAAATCCGATTGAATTTCTTTTTGACAATGACATTATTGAAATAAAATATTAAGCTAGTGAACTGTCCTAAGCATGAACTGTACAGTCCGCAAAAAAACAAAAACAAAAACGAATCACCCTGAATAACTTTCGTTCTAGATCGGATTTTCACGAACTAAGTGTCAATTTTAATGGTTCCTGGAGGTGACCTCAAATATGCTAATTAATTAGTGCTAACTATTAATTAATATACGAAATCAGACACAAAAACGTACTTTCTCTGAATAAACATATATATTTTTTTACATATTTGGAATCTAGACACTTGAAATAGGCGGGGTAGACAAAATTTAAAAAAAATTGGATCGTAAATTGGGTCGCAATAAAGGCTTATGTATTTGGCTTTAGTTCAGAAAACCGCCAAAAAAAGTCGCCTGCTCAAATGAATATTTTAAGATGACCCATTGACTAATTCAAAAGAGGAATGCTTAATTTTACTAGGTTGCTAGGCAACCATACTATGACTGTAAAAAAATTGAAATAATGTTTTGTGATTGCTCAGAGAGGTTTAATTCATTGTTAATAGAAAATATCTCGAAGTTTCTAGGCAATAGACAATTTTTAAGCTGATTTCTGTCTAAAAAGCAAAAAAAAAATTTTTTAATGTCCTTTGAAAAGAAAATTTGAATCGATTTATAAATTATTTATGATTTTCTAAGTTTTTGGAATTTAAATACATGAACTTTCTATCTGATATTGTTTAGATTATGCTATTTTTGCTAAATTTATTCGTGGATTTCATACTAAAATCAAATTAACATAACTTATTACAGCTATATACATAATTTTAGGGATGGTCATTTTTACAGCTTTAACCCCTTGGGGACGGGAGATTCATGAAAGCATTCGTACAAAATCAGAATCAGGATGTAAATAAATAAAAAACGGTAGCTTAAATGCAGGCGTTGCTAATTTCACAGACTTACTTTGCCTAAAATTTAATTATTGTTAGTTTAATCATATATATAATCAATGTTCGTTCAAAGTATAACTAAATAATTTTATTTTGAACTAAGTAATGACGAATTAAATAAATCAAACAATTATAACCCAGCCCACAAATAAACTGCTAAAGAATTACTTAGATTACCAGTTTTATCTTTTCACCCTGGTTGATACGGTTTTATGCTGTCCCATATTTGTGACAGTCGGCTCGAAAGGGTTAATCGAGTCTTCTAGGCAAGAAAGTTTGAAGGAAAAAAAAAGTGCTTGAAAAATAAAATGTAGATTGTATAGTAATTCTAATGCACATTCACAAGGTTTTCCGTAATTTACGATATTTCTTTTTTCTATAATTCAAGGAATTGCTGAACGTTTAGTGGCATTTTTAAGACATTGAAATATGTTATGTTTAAGAATAAGATATTGAAATAATATGTTGCATATTGTACGATTCGTTATTATAAAATCGCTTCATTCTGCTAGATATTTAGGTTACATGGTTTTCTTTGAATAAACATGATTAGCAAATAGCATCCTCGTGTTTCGATGCATTCTGAAACTTAGGTTCGCAAATTCACCATACAATGTCGCACAGCATATTCTTCAATTACGATATGCTACATTTACCACCAAATACTGCTACTATGATTATTTATGTTTTCTTATATAAATTTGATACTCTCCTTTTAAACAGAGCTAGTAAGATCCTTAAGATACTGAAAAGGGGCCCAAAAACTTAAGAGATAAAATGTTTAATTTCATTAACTCAAAATATTCTGTCTCAAAATTTTAAATTTTAAGTTAAATATAACTTTTACAATATTGATGCTCTTACATTTTTAAAGACCACACGAGTCCTGTTAAAATATTAAAATGCATATGTTTACTTTAACGAGTGTAAAATCCTTATCAAAATAATGATCAAGACCCAAATGTAAAACAGTATAATTGACGATAAAAACTCAACTGGTTGCAAGACATGTGAAAATGGAAGTAAAAGTCGACATGCTTCGAGTGTTCAAATATAATCGCCAATTCTCAAGACTTTTCAGGCTTCAATAACTTGTGACTTTCATTATTGGACGCTCAAAACATGTCAACTTTTATTATCATCGATTATTTTTTTAAATCAAGGAAGTTTTTATATTTTCGATTCAGTTTCTTGGGATTATCCATTTAGTTACACAACATATTAAATTATTTCACTCGATATTAAAATAAGTTTTGAAAAGGTATTTTTTGTTAATCGATGCCAAAGTTTATTCTACATATATTTTAGGGTATACTTTCGGAGTGTTTTGATCGAGTTTATTTTTACACCCTTATTTGTTAAAATTATTCCCATGCAGCATGAAAGGGCAAATAAACGTTAAAAATCCGTTTGTCCGTTATAAGGTTTTGGTCTTACGTTAAAATTACGTTAATTTCACGTGATGATTTTCACCATTTCTTCATTCGTTAAAACGTATACGTTAAAATTACGTTAATTTCACGTGATGATTTTCACCATTTCTTCATTCGTTAAAACGTATACGTTAAAATTACGTTAATTT
>NC_092204.1:95351211-95459881 GCF_043381705.1 Parasteatoda tepidariorum | reverse complement strand
AAAAAAAAAAAGCATGGATATCGACTATTTTCCGTTATTCTAGTTTTAGTTCGAAAAGAATTAAAAGTTTTTTTTTAAATAAAAAGTAAATGCTTTATTTTTTAGTGTAATTAGTGCAGCATAAACATTAAAATACGGAATGGTTTCTTTCCTTCTTAGTTAAAAAAAAACTTAAAACATGCTATTGTTAACAATTCGGTTAAAATTAAGATAAATTGAAATTAATTTAGTTAAATTTACGCGAAAAATGTATTAATTCACCTAGTTCAAAATAAGCGTTAAAAATATTGATATATAAGCGTTAATAATACGTAAATAAAGCTCAAAAATAAGCGTTAATAATACGTAAATAGTATGGATAAAATGCGTTTGTATTTTGGTTAAAATAACGTAAAATGTACGTTATTTTAATAAAAATAAGCGTTAAACACACGTAAATATTCATGGTGAAAAAAACGAATTTATAGAACCAAAAATATACGTAAATAGTTTGGTGAAAAAAACGTAAAAAATACGTTAAAAATTGGTTACGAAATTCACCTTAGTCAAAATAACGGCAAAAATCGGTCATTTTTACGTTAAAAACAAACCAAAAATAAACGCTTTTTTACCTAATTCGAGACTACCACTCGAAACGGAAATAAAACGTTTTAAATAAACGTTTTTTTGCTCTAAACCTTGTGGCATTTTAACGTTATTTTCACGTAATTTATACTTATCTCTGCTGCATGGGTAATTTGCTTAAAATAAATTATTCATGCTACATGATTTAACTGTATCAACTACATGATTATTCACTGGTAAGAACTGTTCCTTCACTTGGTTATCTTACTACTTATTATTTAAACCACCAAAAGCTTAAAACAATATTATGTAAGTTATCTAAATTTTTTTTTTACATAATTTGTATTTAATAACAAATATGTCGATACCATCATTTAGCAAAAATTACAAATTTTGAAATTTTTATGATTCTTTCTTAAAGGCTAGCTAAGCTTAAGTGTTCCTTCATTCGTTAATTTACCCTATAAGATGTTGAGAAATTTGCGATGTTGTGAGAGATGCTTAAAAATGTTGACTACGTATTTTTATTAATATTTATAAAATATATATCCAAGAAATTGATAAATATATTATTCCAAATCAATGCATACGTATGTATATTATTGAAATTGTATCAGTTATTGAAAAACAAAATCAAAAAATAAGAAATAATCACATTAAATAAGCGCAATCTGGTGTATAATCATATTCTATCAGAAGATCATATCATATCCTATTTTATAAAACTAGACATTCTTTGAATAAAGTGTTTTTATTCCAATTGTTTTATTCAAATTTCTTTACTAAATTGCAAATAAATTGTTAAGCGACTAAAAAGGAAACATTGTATTTTATAGTTAGAAAGAAATAAAAATAAAAAGGTTAGCAAACGATTATTAGCGAAAAAAATATGAATGAAATTTTACACTACGCGCGCGAAAGTCAGGTTCCTCGCAAGTTTATCACATTTTAATATTAATCGCCCAGTTTAATGATTTTTTTATTGTCGCCAAATTATTTTTTTAAAAATAATTAATTTTAGTTTTTCTCAGCTTCTAATAAATAAAAACAGTTGAAACTTTAGATTTTTCAATTGAAAAATATGTAGATTATTATGGTATAAAAAATCCATACCTTATAATTCAAAATTTTTTCATCCTCCATTTAATTAAATAATAAAAAATAGTTAATAATTATTAAAAATTGTTTTTTTCATGAAATTATCTTTGGGTAAATGAGTTTTATGAGTGGGTGCAATTTTCTTTAAATTGCTTTATTAGTTTTGAAAATATGACTAAAAACGTAAAAAGTGAAATTAACATTAAGGGGTACGAACTTTTGATCGCTATCCTGACCAAACTATGGGGACCATTTTTTCTCAGATTGCGGCTACCCCCTATATTTTGAAGGATAAAAATCCAAATATGTGAAAAAATGTATGTTTATTCAGAGAAAGTACGTTTTTGTGTCTGATTTTGTAATTTATTTACTAGTTAGCACCAATTAATTAGCATATTTGAGGTCACCCCCATTAATCATTGAGATTGACACTTAGTTCGTGAAAATCCGATCATTAGAACGAAAGTTATTGAGGGTGATTCGTTTTTTTTTGCGGACTTTACATGTTAACAAATTTCTGAATGATTTTTTTTATCGTGAGGGCAACAGAAAGCTGAAATCGACTAAAGGTAGGCAAAAGTAAAAGTTTAAAAGCAAACAGTTCATATAAACATACATCGAAATAAAGATAACAGATTAAATATGAATTTGAGCTCATATAAATCTTGATAGGCTAATTTAAGCCTTACCTATTGAAACGCAGTGCTATAAGCGAAAACAGAGAGCACACCGCACTATACTCAATACGAATTTTTTTTTTTTATAGATTTTTGTTTTAATTACACTAATAAATTTAGGAAGGTTAAAATAATAATTTAGAGTCATATTTCTACAAAAGAGAGATGTGTTTTATGAACAAAAGTAAAAATAGATACGTTTGTTTTCTTCAAGTTCTTATCCTTTTATTTCCTTTTTACGCATTTTACGACCATTTGTTAGAATAAAAGACTAAATACAGTTGTGCAAGCAAACGCTAAAACTTATAGTGTATATCTGAAAATTCTACGAATTGTATGTTTCAAATTTCTAAGAAATTTGAGTGTATTTAAATGAAATACACTCAAATAAAATCACAATACGTATAAAAATTGAATGCAATGTAAATAAATAAAGGATTTCCCAGGATGTATATATAAAAAGCACATTTTTAGAATTCGATTCGTAAAAAATTATTTCTATTTATAAAAATTTATTGCAGACAAAATACAGAAGTATTCAATAAACGCGCGAAGCTCTCCGAAAAAAAAAACGTGAAGCTAATTTCGGAGTTGGCAAGTATTGTATAATACTTTTTTCAGCACTCATGCATGTAGTTTGAAAACCGATGGAATTTCTTGCAACGAAAAGTTGAAAGAAATGGGGCTATAAGTTGAATAGATAATTAAAAAAGGGACCTGTGCATAGTAGTGTGCATTTAGCTTTACCTGTGTATTTAGTTTTAATAATGATTAGTAAATTACGTACAGAAATGAGGGGTTTTAGTGAATTAGAAGAAAAACAGAGCACTCACCGTTTATATGTAGAACTTTCTGGGATAAGATTTTTTATTTTTGCATCCATAAGAGTATCACAAATTATACGCAACTAGACTAAAACACATTAGGTTAAGCAATTTCAAGGCAGCAGAGAAAGTAGTTCTAATTAGTAGTTCAAAGGCAACTATCAGGAGGTTGAGCTTTATAGCAGCATTTTAAATAGCAATGAGTATCGTATCACTAAGTATAAAATTTTAAGATCCCATGTTGGTTTATTTAAAACTATTTTTTTTTAAATAATAAGACAGCATTGAGAGTCAAGAAATAATGAGGAGAACAATTTTTCATCTGAGAACTAATTATCAATTAATTTTGGTATCAAATTCATTAAATATGTTTACACGAAAAGATACTTAACTGTATTTTCAAATGATTTAACTAATAATGTCTAAAATTCAAATTCTTTAAAAACCAAATTGGGACTGTCTATGATAAATTTTTTTAACACAAGCGTTTTAACACTAGTATCACAGAACACTGTTATAACTGAAGCTAAGGTCTTCGCCTGTTTCATTCCTTCAGTGGTTCATGGTTATCACATTGGTCGCATACTGCAACTTTATGGTCAGACATCATTAAAAGCATCCCAAATGTCTCGTAATGAGGTTTTGACGCAAGTAGGACGATCATTAAAAGAGCATTTGAAGAAGAAACCAGGATTATGTCGTTACGGAAGCTAAAAGTGTATTTCTTAGTCTTAGTCTTACAATGCAGATTTTCTTTGCTATTGATTTTATAGAAAAGATGAATTCGTTTGCGTTTAAAGTGAATTATTTTTGGTCTCTTAATTTTTGATCGTATATATGATGGTAAGACGAAGGTGATAAATTGCTTATTGATCATAGGAATTATGGGATTAATATTCAAGAATAATGAAACAAATCGTCACTTTCAGAAAATTATTTTAACTATTATTATAACTTAAGATAATAAAGATCCATGCTTAAACTCGTATTTTGTAAAATGAAAAAAAAAAAAAAGAAAGAAATCGGTTAAAAAAAAACTACCACAATGACACAGTATTCGAAATCTCTTTAGTTTCAACTTGCGACATACTGGATTAACAGCTTTTCAATACATTTTCTCAGAATTTTCAGAGGAATTTGTATGATTTGCAGAATAGCTAGATTGCTTGACATTAAATTACTCCTAATTCGTATATTGGCAGTTTCTTTTAAGCTCAATTGCATATCTTTTTGGTTAATAAATATTAACTTTTAAGCATTAAAAACAAATAAAAATATAACATTTATAAGTGATTGTAACACATATGCATGAATAATAAATGAATATTGAAATATAATGCATCAGTAATAACGTTTAAGTCCCCAGCGCGAATTCTACTCTTCCCTAGTGGGTTCTCGAAACTTCTAAAGGGGGGCCCTATAGCTTTCTAGAGAGTTGGCGAGAATTTTTAGCAGTAATTTTATATATATATACTATCGAAAAATCAGTTACAGTTTCTAACTTAGCGTTTACAAGTATAGTTATTAATATAGCAAATCATTTAGTAAAAGAGTATTAACTCATCTTAATATGAAAAAAGGGCCTCTTACTTTGAATGAAATACCATAATTTATTTTTCGAAAAACTCACGGTATTTAAAACTCCGTTGCATACTTTTTCTAAAAACAAATATGCGAAAAAAAAAATTTTTTTGAAAGAAAAACTTCCTAAGTTAAAATCATTTAATTTAATTTGAAATGTGTGTCTCAGTACAGAATTTATTGTTGACATAATCGTGATTTTAGACTACATCATTACAGTTCGAAATTTTTAGTACATTGCACCTCATTTTTTTTTTTCAAACAACTGCAGAAATCATGCAAATTAGTCATTAAAGCAATAATATTTAATTGATTATTTGAATTTCACAGCGGTATTGTGAATTTGAATAGTTACAAATAGCTTTATGAAAATTTCGAAAAACAATTCTAAATCTCGATACATTCCTAAATATGCACATTCAGTAAATTAAAGGCCTGATTCGAGTACACCTATAAAAATGTTAAATAATTAAAAGAAAAAGAATGAAATTTTTTCCCCTTCGGGGTGGGGGGAGTAAAAAACGTTGTCCTGCCAAAAAACATTGAAAAACTATGTACTAACGATATTTTTACATGACATTCTTTCAAAGTGACCGCATGACGTACAGAAACAAGCTATTTTGTTTAGCATTAAAAAAGTATTCCTAACATTATAACTTGTGCCAAGCTTTCGCCATCGTTTTATTTCTTCAGTAAATAAAAATGAGAGTCATAAAAACCAGGAACTAGACTATATCCGGCCAACCGATTTTTTTCTCTAAAAGTGTAACAGTTACCGCCTGGGGATCCTTTTTTTTATGACTTTCTGTGGAAGAAAAGTTTTTCAGCTTCAGTAAAAAAATATTGGTTAGCCCATAGAATCGGTTATGTATGCATATGGGACATGTAGTACGAATTGTAGGGAAATTTTATCGTAGTAAGAAGCAGTTATGATAAAGTGGTTCGAAATCTTCTATTGTGTTTTGAAATGATAAATGAAAAAGGAAATATCTGGCAGGGATCATTTCTCGAATGTATATCGAAATGTACGAATGTAATATATGTAAAAGTAATAGTTAGAGGAAGGCTTCCTCCATCGTATTAAATATCACTTTATGAATGGATATTTTAAGCTATTATACGCAAGAATGGTGAAATGCTGAATATAAATCAAGTGCAAAATATTGTAGTTAATGCAATATTTCAATATTCGTAAAAAAAGTTAATCGTTGTAGTCTGGAATATGTGTGAAGCCTTGAATGATTACACTGCCTTACATTTAATTTGGTGCTTGGATGTCACGAAAATCAGTAAAAAAAAAAAATCCACAATTTGAGTAACTTAATTTCGAAGTAAAGTTTTTAATTTCATAATGTACGTTAGAAAAGAAAAGAAAAACAGTTAAATAACCAGCGTATTGGAATCTGAAAATGTTTATATACAATATTTTAAAAATATGCCTCAATAACAACAAACTGGATCCTAAACATAACCTCCTGTGAGTGAAATTCGAGGCAAAATGAGAATCTTACATATAAGCCCCCATAATTCAGATCTGGACTGTCCAGAAAAAAGTGACGCAGTTTTAATTAGGTGCGTTTGTGCTTTGTTCATAGATGGCTCCAAAATCGCAAAATTTACAAGATATACATTACTGTTTAAAGTGGAGAAATCCGCGAAATATAATACTCGACGAAAAAAATCGATGGCATCTCAACAAATAAAAAAGTGCTCAGACAAATATTTAAAATTCTTAAAGGAGGAATTAAATATTTTCATTTAAAAACAAAAATTTCCCAGTAGGCAGAATGTTTTCCTTTAGAAAATCATAAAGAAGCGAATGAATTTCAATGTTTATAAATCGTAAAAAGTGCAATAAATCAGTGATATAACATTCTAATGAAATGCAAAAATAAATTTTCAGACATTAAAAAATTTGAGCCAGTGATTTCAACTTTACAGAAAAATTTAAATTTTCATTGTATTTAAACTTTGTGCAATCATGGAAAGTTAAAAGCTGGTCAATTCTTAACTTAATCTTATAATTTAAATGGCATTTTGCCAATATATGTTGTAAAATTCTTCATGTTGTAAATTGATATAATTTGCAATAATTAATTTGACAAATGATACAATTTGTAATAATAGAATTTGTTGATTGATACAATTTTTAATAATGCAATTTGTACTAATACAATAAATTGATTCTGATTGCATTGAAGTTGCTCAGCATTATGAAACCTGTAATCATAACTTTGCGAAATAAATATAGTCTGTTATTTTCACAAAAAATCCAACTGGGAAGAAAAAGTTTCTTCTTCATTAAGTTTATTTAAAAAAGATACAATTATATCTCTCTACTTAAATATATCTAATAATTAGAAGAGTGCATTCAATGATGGAGAGATTTTACAAAGCGTTACGGTTATTCCCCAACGCGAACGTTAACTCTATTTGAGTTTTACACCTTATTCTTGAACCTTTCAATATACAAAGCGTAGTGTTAGAGTTTCAGTTAAAATAAGACAATCTCTCTGTAGAAACTCTCTATTACTATTTTACAGTAAATGAAAATATTCTTAAAAATTTACAAAATACAAGAAATTGTACATTTTGGTAAGTAACAACGAAATATGAGTTAATATAGTATTAGAGGTAGGTACCCTAACGCCCAGTTGTTGATATAAGAGGGTTAAGCACTTATCATCAATTATTACATAGATTCCATTTATTATTTATTATGTTCTAGCTTGCTTAGGATTATAACATTTCTTATTTCATCCAAAAGTCATTGTTTGTTCATGTTCTGATTACTTGCAACTAAGAAGAAACTTGTACTGGATCTGAAACATATGTTCGACATAATCATTTATTTCTAGGTTTTTTGTGTCTTTTTTTTAATCTCTACTCATCTTTATTTATAACCTTTATTATCTTATGTGTAGTACAAGGAAAAGTTTTAATGCTACTTTATGAGAGTACATTTTTCACAGTAATTTGATATAGATCTTTAATAATTAGTAACATAATGATGTAATTTGCAACAATAAATGTTTGCAAGAAATAGGTTTTTAATATGTAAAAAAAATATTACACTTTCTCTACAATTATAAATGAGTTCGTATGCGTACGCGTCTCATAACTCCAGAATAATTTGTGCTAGTGTCATGAAACTTGAATAACGGGTGCAACAGGCAAGTTATTAAAAAAATTTAATTCATACGGTAATGAAACTTTTCCGTTAGGATTACTACAATGTAAACTGTTGCAATATAAACTGAAGATGTTTTTTCCCACCTCTGTTTGGTCAAAAACGACGTTTTTTGACAGCTCTGTTTGATTAAAAACGAGTTGCATTAGAACCTTACTGCCCGTATTTTTTAAATAATTATTTATCTTCACTCCCTTATGACACGCAAGATAAAAGTGAATGACATGTGGAAGCACCATTATTGGATTTGTATTTTTAAGCTATCTGAAACAGCGTGTTTTTCTTTTACTGTTACACGTGTTCATATGTTGTACGTGTGCGCCGAAATAACGTAAATTTAACCGTAACTATACCCTCATTAATAACACCTTCTGTTAATACCGAAAAAAGTAATTACAACAGCACTTTGTAAACTCACCAGGATAGGGTGAAAATTATTTATAATAAATTTAAATTACTGTATAATTCCTAATTGTGTTTTTAAATAACTTTCAGTTTTAACGTGATTCCAAAGATATTAAATTATATTCTTTGATCAGTAACTAGATTTTTTTACAGTGTATAAAGAACGGTAATTAAAGTAGTTATTAATGAATAATTTTTAAAATTCATAAAGTTTGCCATATGAAAGTAATCATTAATAACATTCTTTTTAAATAAATGATGGTTTTAAAAAAATACTTGCAGAAACGTTTTTAAATAGTGTTTAAAAGGATATTTATATATTAACATATTTTAAAAATTTAGCAGACAAATAAATTATTTTTAGCCATTCCGCATTTGAAGAAGGTAAATGAAAAAAAAATTAGAATATGTTTTTCTTTTCTAAAATGTTTCTCTGAATTAAATTTTTTAATATTATAAATGTCTATAATCATTAAATTTTTGCAAAAAGTAGAAAAATCGTAAGAAATTGTTAATAAGTTTAATGAAGTATGGTTTTGAATTCTTTTTTAAAAAAATCTTTTTTTTTTCATCTGTAAAAGAGAAAAAAAAAGTATTTTCTTAGCATTAAAGTTTCGAAAGAAATATCTGAACTATGTCATTAACATTTTATATTTTCGGATTCGAAATAATTGAAGAAT
The DNA here is from genome assembly GCF_043381705.1 of Parasteatoda tepidariorum. Classification (NCBI taxonomy): domain Eukaryota; kingdom Metazoa; phylum Arthropoda; class Arachnida; order Araneae; family Theridiidae; genus Parasteatoda; species Parasteatoda tepidariorum. The sequence goes on along the minus strand of NC_092204.1, from coordinate 95,450,862 downwards.
TTTTACAAAATAGCACCAGGGAATACTTGAAGAAAAAGCTTTTATTCCTCACTCTTGTGGAGGATAAAAACTACCTCAAAATGATTAAGGCAATCGTTTTGAAAAATCGTTTCGTGAATGCGGAAAAAAAAGTTGAGGGAGTAATCAATAACTTATTTAAGTTAAAAGTTTCTTTTACTTTTCTAATAAAAGGAATTTCTAGCAAATACCAGTAAGAGTATTTCTTTAACAAAATTTAGATCGAGATTTTTTGTTATAACTATTTTCGATGAAATAATTATACCTATCTAAAAAACTAAAACTTTGGCTTTTTATGTGGATATTTTTAATACTTGATGTTCTCTCCGAATGTAACGTCCTGACTTTTGAATTTCCTGAAACAAAACATTCGTGCAAGAAAACATTTCCTGGAAGGCCATACTTTCTGATAAAAACAAAGTAAAATTGGTCAACAACAGTGCAAAGAGTTGCCAAAAATATCTGAAACACAACATATTTTGCTTTTTAGAATTTTAAATAGAGAAAGGATGATATTTCAGGTCAAAGATCCCGTTACAGAAAACGAAAGTCACCCGTAAGAATTATTTTAAAATTACTTTTTAAAGTTTTAACGGCTAATAAGAATAATTATTAAAAAAATTATATGAAGAAAAAAAACAATTTTGTCTAATTGTACCGATTTTTGTCAGATTATTTGAAAAGTTTGGAAAAACATTTCATAAACATAAAAATCATAATACTAGGTAATAATAATATATATTTAGTTATAATTTAATAAAATTTAAATTAAAGTGGCGTTTAATGGGACTTTAGTGATGGTCATTTTGACATTTTCCCCAAAAATCCGCATAGTTTTAATTTTCTACGTTAATATTACTCACATTTTCAACAAATTTATGATTATTTTTCACGCAAAGTAATGTTGTGTAATTTTTATCAGTTTTTGTATACATAAGAACCATACTTAGAACAATCAGTAGTGAGCATATGCATAAATGCATAAATAAAATAATTCTTAATACATATTTTTAGTTAGCCATCTCGAATATGTAGCGTGAAGTTGAAAGCTGTCTACAAAATATGACTGGTCATGAAAACAGTTCATGATATATTTCTGAGAACAAATTCGTACACACCTACCATTCCGGGCAACAATCCACAGAATATTTTAAAAAAAGTAATAATAAAGAAAGATAATATTAACAATAATTGTGCAGCAATAAAAGAGCAAAATTTCTTAAACTCAACTTGAGTTCGATACACCCATGTTTGAGTGAAATACTTGCTTTGCTTTAAATCGAACTTGAGTGCAAGATATTTAAGCGATACTTGAGTTGTTTTCGCTCAAGCATGATTTGACGAGTGAATTATTTATTATTTAATTGAGTGCGAGCTGTAAGTTGGAATTTGTATCGTTTTATTTTAAAAAGAAAACTATGCTGATTTTAGTTATGACGATATGATGGAACGATTTCTCCAAATAAAAGTATCATGCCCCATCATCGACTTTATGTTTTGTTGAATATTTAATGTTTACTTGCTAGTATGTCTTTCATATTTTTTTGAATAAATAAGAATTAAAAGATCATTTAAGTGTTATTTCTGATGAAGACGCTATTTTACTTCTTGATAAGGAAATATATTTTGCTGTTCTTATTTTTAAAATACTATGACTTACAATGGGTTATATACACTTTCCATTTAAATTAGCTGTTATTCAGAGCTTTTAAATAAAATATTAGTCATTTAAATTCTTTTTCAAGAGGAATTTATTTAGAATGAAAGTTTCAGAAGCGCATGCTTATAAAATATTAAAAAATCATTTAACTTCCTTTCAGGTTTTTAATTATAATTCATGTTAATTAAAGTTATTTTACATATGATAATAATCCCTGTGAGGTGAACTGGGTTCGAATCCCAGTGATGGCTGGTCAATACGAACTCCGCACCAGACTCGCACCGACAACAGTGCTGACATAAAATATCCTCAATGGTAGACGGATCCTGGGTTAGAGTCCCCTTACTGTCAGATTAACAGCGGGAGGTTTTCGTGGTTTCCTATATAACGCAAATGTGGGCTAGTTCCATCAAAAAAATAATTATCAATGGTCTTTTCAACCAGTATTTGAGGTATGAAATTTTATTTTGATCTTTTTCCTTAAGTTTTTGTTTTAATGTCACAAAATAGCATATTTCAAATTCATCATTCTTGTAGACACTAATAACAAATTTTCTATACCGTAATTTTTCATTTTTTTTTAAATAAAAATTCTAACAGTGCAAATAGACCAGTTAAAATAAGTATAGACTCTTAATCTTTCATTTAATAGTCTTTCTGAGCAGTGACTAAATATTCTTAATTACAAACCCTGTTTAACTCGCATTCTAATTAGAAATCTGGTCTTAGTAATGAATATTTTTCTTCCTGGAAAGTATTAATTTTAAAGAAGAACTCAGTAGAAAGAGCAGCCCACGGCCGTCCCTCATCTGTGAGGGGGACGCAAGATATAAAGTTTTTCCTGTATTGAACACGGTGATTGTTGACGTAGGCTCATGCTCTTTAAAATACATTGATTCATTGTTTAAGAGTCACTGTTTTTACTGTCATCTACAATAAAGCAAGCTCTACTTTCAATTCCCTAATTCAGTTCATTCTCTATGAGCTAAAAAAATTTCTTCTAACAGCACTGTCAAAAATTTAAATATTTTGCTGTCTAGAGTAAATGAATGAAATAAAAATATCTTTTTCCTGTATTTTTTTGTCTTATTCACTAATATGTTCTCATATTTTATTTAAAAGTTTTAACCAATTGCAGATTCCTCATAGCTCTCTGGCATTAATTCTTTTTGTAGGGATGCTGACTTCCCTACTTTCAGTAAGTTTTATAAAGTGGTAAAGAATTAAAAACTAAGACCTTCATAACTTTTTTTTCCTTCGGCAATATTTTAGAAGGCTCCTTACAAAATAATTCGAACAAAGTAGCATTGGCAAAGCGACATATTTTTATTATTTAAATGTAGCGCTGGGCAACACAACTATTAATCAAATTCTCTAGGCAGAGCAGGTAGTATCTCTGCTTTTGAGTGCCGATAGATTATGACCGCATAACACAAGCCTGACTTGAAAGTTACATATTTTTTAATATTTATCGCTGATAACTTAATGTGATTCTTAAAGTTGTGTCACACATACATATAACTTTATATAAAAGCTAGTTCGAACTTACCAAACATGCTTTAATCATGTTTTTTAATTATAATTAAATTTCATTCTGTCCGTTTATAAATCACAATTAAACAAATAAACGATTAAAAAGAATTTCTGGTCTTGCTTTTAACAAATATCTAAAAAAAAATTTTTAAGAAGAATTAGCAAACCTTTTATAAATAAAGTTATATCTAGGGAAGTTTAGATTCATATAAAAGGGAATGTAAAAGAATTATCAAAGTTATGTTCCCAAGAATTAGGTTTGAAATTGTAAGTACGATTTAATGTACTAATTTAGTCTGAATTAGTATTTGTATAATACTGTTAACTATAAAACTGTTAAAAATAATCAAGAAAACTGTTAACAAAAAACTGCAAAATATTTCTATTACGAAAAGTTAAAAATCCTTAAATTTTTGTATTTAAGTCTATCACAAACATTCAAAATTTAAAGTATGAAAAACCTCATCTTGCGATTATATTCAATATATTAATTAGTAAATACAGGTAAAATGCTAAGCTTTTACTTTTCTTCTTGTCTTTCACAGTTTAGTTTTAAAATTAAAACAGGAAGAAACTTGTCAATTACCGAACATGTCATCGATAAAATTTAAAAGAAATAAATACTGATAACTTATTTCTGTAACACATGCAAAAAATATTTTTTTAATCGTGTTTATGACAGGGAGTAGTGGACTCAATGAGCAGTCTGAAAAGGAAGAACTTCACACAAATGGGGTTTAAAAGACATTCTAGTGTAAGGAATAAAAAATGATAGAAAAAAAAGACACAAGTATATTCAAATAAATCCACTTAAAGAATGCTAATTAGGAATAAAAATTTGTTTAAATTCACTCAAATTCGAGTTACAACGATCCAATCAAGTAATGCTGATAGTCAATAAAAAAACAATTGAAATTCACTAATTTTCGATTTAAAATTTTGTACTCAAACTTGAGTTATTTCACTTGACTCTTTGACTTGAGTGAATTTAAGTCAAGATGAGAAGGCTCATTTTTTGCGGATGAATGAGAAAAATTTCACTCAAGTTGAGTTATTTTAACGTGTTCATTTTAAAAGAGAAGTATGTTTGTCATTTGTCATCTTTTGTTATCAAAATGAAGGAAGGAGTATTTCCGATATTTGAGAAATCAACCATTATGATTTGATGCCGGCATCCTATTGAGTATCTCGTACACCACTCCAGGTCTTTGAAAGAGCTCATTGAACCCTATGTTCGTTTCTCAGGGATGCAGTTGACCCAAAATCAAAACGCATGACCACATACAGATCTGATCAATGGTTTTCTGGAAAGTGGAGATATTCTCCGGACGTCCTACAGAATAAGTCGAGGCAAAATCCCTCTCTCATAGAGATATTTACTTAAGAAAGTATGAGAAATTCAAGCATTAAAATTAGAATTCTCCACTTATACTTTGTCGATAGAGCGAAGAGTTTTGAATAAGTTCAGGTTTCTTTGATATTAGCTCAAAATAAATTGACAAGGAATAATGCTTTCATTTTTCTGATAGCAATGTCAGACGCATAAATAGGTGTAAGTATTAACATTCTACTTTTGTTACAGAAATTTTGATTTTAATATTTTGATATAATTCTTATTAACTTGTATCCTTTGTTCTGTTGATTTAAAAAAAAGGCATAAGATTCGACGTTTTTATTTGTCTATTTAGCAATGTCAGAGGTGTAGGTATGAATAAGATATCGAAAAATATGGAAATTAGTTAAAGCCAAATCAGGAGAGTACGACGGGTGTAGCAGTACTTCCCGATAATACGTTTGAATGGATTCCTTATTTAAAAGCTAAAAGAAGGAGATCTTAAAAATGCCATTTTATTTTCAAATTGACATATTTTAATGATCTGAACTTAACAAAACTTAGCTAAAAGGACATATTAATCCAAGGGGACCAAAACATCCTTTTTCGAATGATTTAAAAAAAAATATGCCAAAAACGTTTAATGACATGTTGAATGACAAAATTTGAAGAAAAAAAATGGCGGTAACTAACTTGCTTACTCAATATTTAGTACTAATGCCGAAAAGTGTTGTTAATTTAAAAACTTATTTAATCATTTTTTCTAATACTATTAGCAAAACGATGTTAATATCTTCGAAACATAACTATTACAATAGCTATTCTTTTTACTGTGCGTAGTGTAACTCCAGAACCTTTATTACACTCTCACAAAAATCGAACGTGCAATAAACCTGACGTATTCGTGAAAAATTCATTTCCTTAATCCGATCAGCACAATGACGGTTCCATTAAAGAAAATTTCATTAAATTCCAGAATTTATAATATTTGAGAAAAGTAATTTAAAATGCGGATCACTTACGAACAAGAGCTCTGATTGAAGTTCGATATTGAATAATGCAAAAGTATTTCTAAGCTTTATGAAGAAGACATTGTAAAAGAATATTAATGTTCTTTTTAATTATCCACTTTTTATTCCTAACCAACATTTCTAAATTTAATTACGGAAGTAACAATCGCTCATTTATTCAACTCTATAAATTTACTAAGTTCAACGAAGTCATTGGAATTTCGTATTATTTAAATTAATGGACCATCCATAAGGTAAATACTTTTGCATTAGTTTGCTAACTTTACTCACTTACTAATTAGTCATAGAAGTTCGCGTTTAAACCTATAATTTTTTTAAAAATTTATTACAGGTATTTCAATTTATGATTAATTAATTGTAATTTTACTTATTTATTTTAAATAAATTTAATTAACAATTTTATTTACGTATAGTTGATTAATTTAGTTTTCAGTAAATAATTTTGTTTAATTTTTAAGTAACTAATTTCAGTTTAGTTATAAATTATTAATTTGAATTTAGATTGAATGAATTTTAATTTAATTTTAGTAAATTTTAACTGTATTTTTAATAAATGTTAATTTCTTTTAAATCAAAACATTTTACTATTATTTTAAATTAATAAATACTAATTTTTTTAAATAAAATAATTTTCATTTAATTTTAAATTAATAATTTTTATTTCTTTTAAATATATAATTTTAATTGTATTATAATACCACTTAGTCACCATATAAAATTATATTTTGTATAATTTTAATATAATTGCCACCCACCCGCGTAGTCACCATAGCCAGTTTTGCTTAACTTCAGTGTTCTACTCAGTCCACTGCGGGACTTGACAGTATTAAAACTTGTCACCATAGTTCGTTGGGTATAATAAGGAAATTTAAGAATATTTAACTTCAATACACATGTTATTAAATTCACTACAGCAAAATAAGCACTACACTTTTTCCGCGGATTAATGAGGAAAAAATGTAGTGTCCTTTTTCGGCAATTTTAACAAAAAATCATGAGGCAGATGTGCATTTTTTACCACTGAAATGAAAACTAATTATTATTGCCATGCGATCTATAAGAAAAAAAAATGACAAAATTAATTATATTTCAAAATAAACTTATTAAAATGTTTTAGTCTAAAATATTTAGATATCTTCGGTGGCAAAAAAACGATGTTTATTAAAACATATCCAACGCTCAAATATATTCTAATATTCAAGCATTAACATTAAAAATTTTTATGGTTACTCAAGAAAGCCTAACTCATTACCACATACTTAAACAAACAAAATGCATTTTATGCAAACAAAAATAGAATTTTTTTTTCTGAAAAAACTTTTTAGAAAGCTCTCCAAAAATCAATCTTAGATCACATTATCACTAAGCAATTCTTTTAACTCTGTACCTCCTCAGAAAATGCTGCTGACTTTTATTCCTACCAATATATTAACATTTTTTTTTACTCCGCGATGACATTTACTTTTGAAGCAACGAGCCATAACTAGATATTCGTAGACAGAAATTTACATTCTTTCCAGTTTCTTGGTTATTATGTTATTTATGACAAAATATCTCGCCAAAAGTTATTTTCTAAATGCACGACATTCAACAAGGTCCCTAGTTCAAAGTAATTTATGAATAGAATAAGGTGAAAATTGGATTTGGACGCTTTCTTCAGTAGTTTTTACGCAGAAATGAGTAAATTTGAATATGTTTAGAACTCAAAATGTGTTAGAAGCTAATATTATTTACTTGAGATTAGTGTCGCATCAATGTGTTGTGAAACAAAAATTGAAGTAACGTTTTACGAAGATAAAAGAAGTGAAAGAAGCAAGAGTTTTTTTTTTCAAATAAAAGTTTGGAATTTCGATAAATTCCCTTATTAATAAGCAATGAATAAGAAATATAAATTTAATGCAATTCTCTTAAAATTTTAGTAAAATTTTTGTTAAATTTTTTTTTGCTTTAAATATGAATCAAATGGGGGAACAAACAAAATAACTTTTGATCTAATGAATTATGATACGGAAGAGTGCATAAAATTTTAACTTATCCGAATGACTTGTTTTCGAAGGATTAGGTTCATTGAGTTTTATTTTCTAAAGGATTCCCTTGATAATAAAGAGAACTAACTAATGAAGTTATAAACAGTATGTTATATGCATTTACTTTGTTTAAGTGAATAGAATTTCGACTTTGTTTTTCATGCCAATAAGACAAGACCAAACTTTATAATTATGTGTTTAAAAGATACATTTTAATATATATTTATTTAAAACCGACTAGGTGGAAGAGTGGTTAGCGTGCTTGACTGCGCAGCCGATGGTTGCGGGATCGAAACCTGCTCAGAGCATGGATGTTTCTTTTTCTCTGTGTTCTACGTCCTTTCTCCTTTGTGTGTGAATGTGCGACCCGCCCTATAAACGGGTTTGTGGTTGTGTGACGTGGACGACGCTGCTCCACCTCAGTGGCTTCGACACAGGTGCCCACTGGGTAACGAGAAGAGAGTAGCAGTCCTGGCATTAAGAGGCCAGTGTGACAATACCGCCCAAGTGCTAGCCATTAAAAAAAATTAAATAGCGTTTAAAGATGTTGATTTGATTTTACTCTTCAAATCTTTTTACATAAATGTAGCTTTTTAATATAATAACAAAATTTTTTTTAATAAATGTTGATTTGAGGTTCAATTATGACAATAAAAGATTATTGATTTTTAATATTACATCGATAAAAGAAATGAATTAAACATGATCATTATAAATAAAATATAACTGATAGAAATTATTGGGTGGTTTCATTAAGTTTATTTGGAGAAAAAAAATGAGACAAATTTGAATCTTTCCTTTATGCACAACCTGCGCAGGTGCACAACCTGCGGCCCGCGGGCCAAATGCGGCCCTTCGACTACTGAAGTGCGGCCCGCGAGAACTTCTAAACACAATAAAAGAAGTTTAAAAAATGGCAATTTTTAATCGCACTTTTAAGTCATCACATTTTGGCACAATCAATTATAACAGATTCTTTAGTAAATGTACGTTTAACGCGCTTTCTTTAAGCCGATTTTATCGTAAATATAAATGATTTTTTTTAAACAGTTATTTCCGCTTTTCTACGTGATTTCGGAAATCCCGAATTTTTATTACGACGTGAGTTTCAGATCGCCCATTTAAATAATCACTTTTTGATGCACTTTATTTGTGACGATATCATCTTAAATCTAAGTGATTTTTTTTTTGTTTTTTTTGTTGCAATTCTTTCTTTTTTTCAACAATTTTCTTCGGCAGTTATTGCTATGCGCTCCCACATATCATAGAAAATTCCAATTATTCTATTACGACATGCAAATTTTAAATCGCGCATTTGACAAGCTTTATTCGTGCTGAGTTCAGCATAAGTATAAGTAATTTTTTCACCCAATTATTTCTATACTTTTTTCACATGATTTTGACGATCCCGTTATTTAACTATGATGTTATTACGACACGTGATTGTTAATCGCGCAATTAAATAATCACTTTTTGATACGGTATTTCGGTGCAGTTTTATAGTAAATCCTTGTTATTTTTCCTTCGTTTTTTTTCCGCAACGAACATGATTTGGTCGAATGTGGTAATGAATTGTGATTTGGTCAAAAACCAAATATTCGTTAAAAAAAAAGAAGAAGAAAAATCGACTGAACGCCGTACACTTGGGGCCAAATAGCAAAATCTTTTAGCAGCATAGCATCACTGAAACTGAAATTTCAATGCTCAGAAAAATATTTCCTGGAAAAACGTATTCATAAATTAACTCTAAAAAATAAGGCTAATCAAGAACGTTTTTGAAAATGTCAAGAAGCGAAACAGAGAACATAAAAATCAATCTGAATTTTTGAAAGAAAATTTTAAAGCTGAACATCTCAGTTTTCCAATTACCAGAAAAAGCCAAGAAAAAAGAATTAAGTCAACAAAAATGCTATTAAAAATTACTGCGTTATAATAAAAACGTCTAAAAAAAGTTTTTTTTTATTTAAAAAAAATGAAAAGTTAGAAAAAACGTTCTTAATTTTTTAAATGAAAATCTTATGCTGAAAATCGCAATTTAAATTTTTCTTATTGCTATAATTTTAGAAGAAAAAAAATTGCTATAAAATAAATTTTATTAGCAACTTTATTTTTAAAAAAAATGCTGAGTCAGAATAAAAATGCCTAAAAAGGAAAAACAGAAAAAACAAATTTTTTTTAGTTCCAAAAGCAAAACTTTAATGCTGAAAATCACACTTTTCTATGTTACTGGTTATTTATATTACAGTATAGGGAAAGAGTGATAATAAATTAATAGTATGAGAAGTTCTGTTGAAATGCTGGGTTATAATAAACACAGCAAAAAATAGAAAAAAAATCCTTCTCAATTCTCAAAGTATCGAAAAAATGACAAAATTGACTTGTCTGATTATAATTTTTAAAAAAAAGTAATATCTATAAAAATTCAAAAATAAAAAAAACTTAGAAAAATACATTTCTAAAAAATATTCTGCCGAATATTTGACTGATCATTCAACCAACTGAATTTTTCACAGAAGGGCCAAATACTCGTTACATCCCTAATTTAAATGCAATGTTATTGCAACTTGAGAAATTCATAAAATGGCGGAAAACGTGAATTTTTAAACTGCTCACTGTTTGTAGTTAAGATTTCAATTTTTTGTTGCTAAAGTGATCTTTTTCCATAAAAAAAATTTTTTTACGATATAAAAAAATCTAATAATTAATAAAATGAAATAATAAAGTACATTACAAAATAAGCATTGAATTTTATTTTCCTATACTCTCACAGTTTTGTTTTTATTTTAGGCTTTTGTTAAAAACCTGTAAATTTTCTTCAATTAAAATATTTAATTTGAATTTATATTACTTGATTATGACAAAATTTTTTCCTACTTTCATTCTGTGGGCATTGCAGTTTTTTTTTATTTATTAGAATTTACGAGGCGTATCCAGAAAGTAAGTTTCCCTATTTTTTTAAAAAAAAGAACTCATACTTTCAGGAACATATTTTTGGCCAATAAGTACAGCAATGTTTCAGCTATTTTTCAACATAGCAGCATAGAATTGAGACACTTGTCGTATCATGGGTTCAACTTTTGTATCCCTCTGTCGTAGAACTCTGCCGCCTGTGAATGGAACCACATTGTGAAACAGTAAGCGCCAACCGTTACTGTGAAACATTGCGGAAATTGCGATGTGCTATTCAAAACAAGAGGTGTGGAATGCTTACTGCAGGTGTTGTGCTCCTCCATGACAATGCTCTTTCACATACAGCTCGATGCACAGCAGCTGTTTTGACGAAATTTGGCTCGGAGTTGTTTGATCATCCACCCTACAGCCCTGATCTTGCTCCCAGCGATTTTCATGTTTTCTTGCACCTCAAGAAATTCCTGTCCTCCGGTGAGCGTTTTGGCAATGACGAAGAGTTGTCACACGCTGGTTCCATTTACAGGCGGCAGAGTTCTACGACAGAGGAATACAAAAATTGATCCCACGATACGACAAGTGTCTCAATTCTGGAGGTGGCTATGTTGGAAAATAGCTGAGACATTGCTGTACTTGTTGCCAATAAATATGTTCCTGAAAGTATGAGTTCCTGTTTTTAAAAAAAAAATAGGGAAACTTACTTTCTGGATGCGCCCCGTAATTCCAAAATGAATTTTCGTATTGCATGATATGATAAAAAAAAAAAAAAAAAAAAAAAAAAAAAAAAAAAAAAAAAAAAAAACATTTCTTTTTTTCAAAGTTTATTTATTTTGATAAATCTATTGTTCATATGATAAAAATAGCAATTTGTTTTGTAAAAAAAAAGTATAAGTTTCTTTATTTTTGAATGAATTCTAAAAATGAACACCTTTAATTTTTTACAAATATATTACAAAGTTTATTGATAAAAAAATAGAACGCTAATGTTAAATAAACATTACTACATTTGTCATTAACATGTCTCAATACATGTGCGGCCCTTCGTTAGCCAACCTGCTGTGCAAGTGGCCCTTCACTCAAAAAGGTTGTGCTCCCCTACTTTATGAGAAGAAAAACTTTTGGAAAATTATTTTGCTTTAAAAGAAACAAAATTATACTAACCATCCCAAAAAGTTATAACAAATATAATCTTGGTAAATCCACAGATACTTCATTATTACGTCTGCAATAAATATCTCATTAATACAATGATAAAGAAATGTTCAATAACCTTCTATGAACAAGCCGATATATGGCTCTTAATGATGAAAGATCAGAAACGTGCTCGCTATTTTAGTTCTTACCATCGGATTGTATTCTTATAAATGCTGCTATCATATGTAAAAACATAACTGTTTTGTCGCTTATAGAATCGAATAAATTCTCCTGACAAGCTGCTACATGTGTATGTTAGCATGCTAACTTAATCATCATATACATGTATCCTTCATAATCTGTAGCCGCAAAGTCTATTTTTGTTTTTGAAAAATCGTTTCCGTGAATATCATTTTTTTGAGAGAAAAAATAATTTATCAATCATTTTCAATATTAGAACGGAAATGTTTTAAATAAAAAAAGGATATCTAGTTCCTACCTTGTAAAGAAATTTTTGCCGATAAAATATTTTGAATCTTTCCTTAAAATGCCAATACAATTTAACTAAAGTACTGTGCTCCATTTGACTCATATATCTCTAAATTTTCAATATACACTCATGTCCATAAGAATAATTCAGAATTGCACGGAAATCGAACTTCAAAGTAAAAATTTCGCCGGTAGAGCTACCACACTCATCTTCAAGAATAATATGCAAAGTACAGAGAACCACCAAATGACGCGTATAGTGCGTCATAATGAAAACAGAGTAAGAGAGGGACTTAAAAAGAGTGGTGGCAAATAAGTGGCATCCACAAGCGTTCTGTGAACCACTGAGTGTCATAAGCGAATAGTTATAACACAAAAGGCACAAATGGATGATTTTTTTACCTTGGTAGAATTATCACTCGCCTGTAATGTGGACGTACTCAGATGGAAGTACCCGAAGAACTTGGAATTTCATTAAGTGTCATCACTAAGCTTTAGCAACGACTCCAAGACGTCAGTAAACATTACAGGGCTAGTTGCCTGCGAGTTGCAATGCTGAATATAAACCGGTATTTGGCTGTAGCCACAAAAGAAAAGACCGTGCACAGCATCCGACCTATCTCGTCAGAGATCTGCGGCCACTGATACCGCAATTTAAAGGCAAACCCTGAACAGACGTTTAGGAAATATTGGTTCAGATTATCGCAGGCCTGTCAGAGGTGTTCCGATCATGGAAACTCACAGTCGGACGTCAGGTACTCGTTACCGTTACCGCCAAGACATCATCATCGAACGACACTGTTTCGTTGGTGCAGCATTTCTCGCTTGGGGGGGAAGTATACTGGATACTAGAACAGATCTGCACGTTAAAAGCGAAACCATGGCGGGCTAAATTTATCGGGACATCATTCGGAAACAATACGTACGTTTGTCAAGGGGTGCTGTAGGTACAGAATTTGGGAATATGAGTGATTACGCTCGTTCTCACCGAGAATATATCGTAAACGAATGCCATAAATCGAAGGATATCACCAGTATGATATACCCAGCATTCTCACCTGATTGAATTGAATCCGATAGAACATGTGTGGGGAATGCTCGGCTGCTAAATTGCAATCTTCCCCAAGCTCATCTGCGGGCCGGGATATCCTAGTTGATAGGTCACTGGGCCCATGTCCAAGAGGTCATGGGTTCGATCCCCGCCGGCTGAAGACTCCCCGTGCAGTAAATGATGACTGATGCTCGTTAAATCTGTCGAGTCACAAAGTCCTCCATGTTCCCATAACAAATCATTCTTATGGGGGAACTGATCCGGGAGTTTCCATGAGATAATAATTGATTTGGAGCAGTGGTGGGTCATGGGATAGAGCGTCCGCCTTCCAACGAGGGTTACCGGGTTCGAATCCCAGCGATGGCTGGTCGGTACGAATTCCGCGCCCTGCTTGCACAGACCACAGTGCTGAATAAAATATCCTCAGTGTTAAACGGATCATGGGTTAGAGTTCCCTTGTCGTCAGGCTAACCGTGGGAGGTTTTCCTCTCCATGTCATGCAGAAGCGGGTTAGTTCCATAAAAAAATCCTCCACGAAGACAGATTTCTCCCAGTACTTGGTGCAGGACTTCCCTTGTCTTCTGCATTGGTTCAAAATTACAGGCTCCGGAGTTAAACATCAGTAGTCGTAAACCCAAAATTGGGTCTGCTGTTCAACGACTATTATAAAAAAAGATCAGCTGAATAGTTTGAAACTCTGTATGCCTAGGATTTGTACAGATTGTATTTCATTACATGAGAGACATTATATGTACCAACCATGTATTACTAAGCTTTTGTAAAGGATATATTGTTTTATAATTGTTCCAGGGGACTGTTTTATGAATGATATCATACATACACCATATTTTTAATTCCCTATTTCTTTTTAATGGATGAGCTTCATAAATAAGTCACGTTTGTTTTGTTACTTAGTATTTATTTGCCAATATCCTTAATTTATGGACGTGAGTGTATTTTAATGCAATTTAAATTATTCACTGACTTTTTTTGCGATGCATGGTCGAACAATAATTAAAATTATCACTTTCACAATTTTCCAATAAATTTTGTCCTCTTTGCAAATTTGAGTCATAATGAAAAACGATTGTAATGAGTAATTTTTAAAGAAATTGCGGTTGGCTAAAATGCAAAATCAAACAAAATCCCTAAATAAGTTGAATTTAGTTTAATCATGATCTTCTAGATCATAGATTCTCAACCTTTTTAACGTTACCACCCCCCTATGAAGCAAAAAAAATTGCAACGCCCCCACCCCTTTTGCGAAAATCTAGTTATTTTGAGAAAGGGGGTAGAGGGGGTGATGAATTATAAGAAGCAACATTTTTAAGCAATTTCTTTAGAATTAAATTTGCTTGGTTTTTTTTCTAAAAAATAAGTGTGCACGTTAACTCAATATTTTTCTCCCGTCAGGTAATCGCAGTCTATTTGTTATGATAAAAATAAATGCAGTATTGGAAAAAAAATACAACAAAGAAACCTATAATTAAAATGAGTAATTAATTCTTAATTCGATGACGAAAAAAAATACCCAAAAATCATTTTTACTCTAGAAATTATTATCAACGAAACAATCAAGTAACTATGATAGTGGAATGAGTGTGCGTGATGGTTCAGAACCAGTTTCTTAACATTCGATTCAATATTTTCAGTGAGGTAAAGTCGCAAGAACCCTCTTTTTTTGTGACTATATCCGTCACAGCACTGAATCTTTGTTCGACAAGGTAGGAGGAAGGGAAGGCAATTTAAACTTTTTTGATGATAATCTATAGCCCAGGCGAGTGGTGTTACCTTGAAGCCAAACAAAATTCTGTGAGATCATCACCATTTCAAAGTTTCATTTCATCCCTTGTAAGTTCGGCCGTTTCCTCCTAAATCTGAACCTCTGCTTTTTCAATATTCAAAAGATTCATTACCCATTGAGGGACTTCCAGGAGCAAAACATGTTTATAACGGTCGGAAAAGTCCATGTGTAAAGACTCAGTGTTAGCAATATTCTTGTGTATCATCAGAGGGAATTTAACTATTATTTTTAAGATCCGATAAGATTGGAAATTGACTAAACTCATACCGATCAAAATTTTGTTTCCATAAAATGAGTTTTTTAGAAAAGCAGATAAAACTAATTTTGTAGTGGTCAAATTGAGCTTGTGGCCGTGAAGTTGTCAATTAACACCATAAAATTTTTCAAATAAATCGATCATGTGTGCAACTTCTATCTTAAATTCTAGCGATTTGTCTTTCAGAACTACATTTCTGACTTCGAGGAACTCAAATACAAAGTCGAAAAGATTCTAAAACTTATTGAGACAGACGACTTAGGAAAGCCAGCGAATCTCAGTGTGAAGTAGCAAACGATTGAATTCATTGTTTATATTTTTTTGCACAGCTTATGAATTATCAATCGTTGAGAGCATTACTGCGAATTTTGTTCACAGCAGAGAGCTTGACATATTGCAATAACTGATGTAAACGACTACTGAGATTTTTTAAAATTAAATGCTGTCTATGGATCCCTCTTCAAAACGGCGATATACCCACGATGTGGTGCCACCATTGCAGGAGTATCATCAATAGCAAGAGATAATATTCGCAAGAGGAATATTTTTCTGTTTAAAATAGTCTTTGGTAGAATTAAAAATAGATTCACATTGGGTTTCTGCAAACAAGCTTCTTGCAAAAAGCATCTCTTGATTAATTTTTCGTTCTTTAACAAACCGGACGTATGCCAACAGTAACGCCTCATTACTTGGCAATAGGTTGACTCATAAACTTGAGGGGAAAATGCGTTGGATATCAAAAGTTAGCATAAAGAAACTTCAATGTCTCATCCATCTCATTATTTCGTCGCTGCACTTTATCGTTGCTTAATGGGATATTTTTTATTACACTGGATGCAGCTGGATGGTGCAAAACTGTTTCTAAAATTTCCCTAACAGCTGGCAGTATCAACTCTTCGCCAATGGTATGAAAGATTCTCAGATTTAGCAATTAATTTTGATATATTATAAGAGGTTATCAAATTATCATCGCATTTTTGTGATGAGGTTGTTAGTAAGCCTGAGACCGAAGGTGCCGTCAGAAACTTGTGCTTGATGTTCGTGAAAATGACAGATCTTTATTTGGTTTGTCAGGATGAATTTTTTGCAAATGCTCCTGCAAACGGGAAGGTTTCATTGCCTCATTAGATAAAACTTTCTAACAAAGTAAACACATGCGTAGTTGAGAGTTTAACGGCGATAGGACAAATCCGAACTTCAAGTACGTGACACTGTATTGACGACAATTATTTTTGTTTCTCGACATTGTTAGAGATAGCAAAATACAAACGGTGAAAGAAAACTAATTCACCCACGAACCTAGCCAAATAAACTGTGAAATTGAATTGAAACTGGGGGGAAAGACTAAAGGGAAGCTAACGAAAACCTTCATAAGAAACATGAGTCAAACCAAACATTCATATGGCTCGTATGAGTCAGAGACAAAAAACCTGACTCATGCTTTGCTTTATTTATAAAAAACTAGGCTCTTGGGCCGCGCAGCGGCCCATATCCGACACATCATGAAGATATTAAATACATTGGTTTAAAAACATATTGGGTTTAGCGACCTTGTGGTAGTTATGTAAGATCATGCTTTGTGCACATAAGTTTGTTTCATTGCTAGTACAAATGGTGAATCGGATAATCTTAATTTAATATATAGATTTTATCTTTCTTTCAACATTAGTTGTATATTAATTTTATTTATTAAATCAATAGTAATTTAATAATTTTATTTGGGAGTTTCAAAATTAAATTTGAATGACAAAACATGCTCATCGCCCCCCTAACTCCCAAAACATACCCAACGCCCCCCTACTGCCCAAAACATGTTCTCCGCCCCTCAGCATGCTCCTACCGCCCCCGTTGAGAAACAATGTTCTAGATGAAAGATCAAATCTTGAGCCTCTCTTAGAGGGCCTGGCACAGAGATAAGTTCTTTTTAAAAATATCAGTAGTTTCGCATATTTTTCTTCAATGGCTAATTAATGTACAATATTTACCCGAATTGCACCTTGAAGACAACATAATGGTTTAGAATAAAAGACTTCAACGTTCTCTGCCTCAGAACCACCGCAAAAAATTCACAAAATAACGCGCCATATTTACAATCAAATTTAGTTTAAAATAGGTTGTCTTAATTTTGTGAAAAACTTAATTCAAATGTTATTCTTTTACGGGATGAGATAAGTAGGTAGGTATGATATTTACGGTGCACTAGAGCTGCACAATGGGCTATTGGAGACTGTGGGAAACATCTCCGAGAATGTTCCGAAGACATACCATCATAATTTTGATCTTTTGCAAAGGGGATGGCTCCTCCACTTTGGTAGCCCAATGACCTGAATGCAAAGTCAAGCACTTTACGGTAGAACAGTTTAACGAGGAACGATACTGCGCACCCTCAGTCCCTACGTAGACTGATAAAAATGTCACCCACTCGCTTACTGACTCAGCCAGTGCTGCTTGACTTCGGTGTTCTACTGGGAACCGTGTCTTTAGGATCAGTTCACTGCGGGACACTGTTCCGGATGAAGAGAACTACTTATACAACTACATTCACCAGGATTGCATTTCACAAAAACATTAAATTTGATTACAAATAGGATGCAGATATCATTTAAATTTCATTTTAGCACTGAGAGTTTTTAACATTTTTAATGTAGCAGAAAAACAATTTTCGTGACATTACATGTATTTTTAAGTTTTCAGAGCATTCCTTCATTATTACGTAAGAGCATTCCTACGTAATTCTTTATACAAAATATAAACTATATTGTAAAAAATATAAACTATATATAGATATTCTTATATAAATTTATGTTAAAAATCATTTTCGTATATTGGTTGAATCTAAACGTAAAACGTTCTAAGTGAAATATAACTTGCATGCCGTAAATTTTCATTAACTGGGAAGGAAACAAAAAAGTAAAATAAATGGCCAACAGATCAAAAAGTTCACTAGTGTGATTTAATTCTTTGTGAGAAAGAACAATTACAACTTTAGAACAATAATTGAAAAATTTCTCTTTGAAGGTTAAATCTTAGTTGAAGCAAAACACCTGCAAATGCAACTTATCAATGCTAATCAAATAAAAGAGAAAATAGATTTGGTAATTGACTTAGTGAGTGATAGTCTTTCATCCTTTTTAACGTAATCGTCATTGTTATTGAATGAGTTGCACGTGTTAGGTAAATTTCTGTGTTGGGCAAATTCGATTATTCTGATTGTTATTCGAAACTGAAATTAAATATAAAAAGAAAAGAAATACCTCGCCAATTAATTTTAATTCAATTTTCATATTTAGTTTCAAACGATCTTATTAATAAATGTTGAGTTTAGCCTATACTTGTTGTTCCGAAACAAACCATATTTTCATAGTTCCAGGAAATTATAAAACTAATATTTTAGAGTGATAGCAAAATGCAATATTTAATTAATTTGTATAAGTAAAAGAAAATTGAAGTTGTTTTCAAGTGTTCTATTAATTTTTAAGGGTAAAAAGTCACAATTTTCAATATGAAATTTTGATTAGATAAGATTATAAAAAGGAAATATCTTAAAAAAATATAAATGAAATCACATATAGGTATAGCAATGATATCTAATTTTTTTTTATTGTATCATTATTTAATTTATATTCTAACTTGAATAAGTATATTTAATTACGATTTTAACTGTTTATTTATTCACTTTATGTTTATAATTATGATAGAGTTACTTTAGATTCAAAGGATTTTTGGTTATCCATTGTTTTTTAAGAGCACATAATATTAGGAGGAATGACTGACCCCTTCTTGACCGTTTTCTCAACTGTGAATAAAGTCACGAAGTATAAAAAGCTTTTGAACAGATGTTTTTGATAGACGCAGGTGGGTCTTAGACTTTTCTTTAGATACGTTGGATAGGCCGAATTATTTTAGCTTGAATTTGGTGCCTATTCTTGACCTGAAATTATTTTGAACATTTAAGGGGATTACGCCGGGTAGAGAACTACAGAAAGTACTCGACTCATACTATACTGACAACAAACTTAAGTATTAAAAACATTACAGCAATATATTAACATCATTTACTAATGGTTTTACAAAAAAAAAGACAATACTAGAGTACTAGACTTAAAAATAGTTTATACTGAATATACTTAATTAAATACGCTATTAATTATCAATCAAATATAAATTGATGTTCACTACTAACGCATTTAATTCCATTCATTAAAGATGAAATGTTTTAGTGGGTTCTGGATACTTGAAGAATGTTTACAAGTAGCATCTTCATTAAATATTAGCAAATAACTAATATTTATAAGAAGCTTGAGAACCTAAATAGCATCTTTGCTTAATCCATCCAAAATAATAAAAATGCAGCAATATGATTTAATCGTACTTAGTTCGAAAAAGTACTATAGGTGAACAAAAGCTTGTGTTATACTTTTATGCCTTAAATTTATTTTAATGTAGTATGTTTCAGTGAAAAGAGTTTAGTGACTGAGCCACTCAATACATAATGCTCTTCCTTGTGGTCTACTGAAATAGAAAAATTCTTAAAGTTAGGACCCATTTGTAAGAGCTAACATATGGAAAGTAGTAGTAAAATATTCTGCGACAAATGCGATATTTTAGAAGCTAGTTTTTGCTGACTCTTGCCCTTCACAGAATTTACTTTCTTAGCACCTGAAATGACTTTCTTATCCTCTGTAGCTTGTCGAAAAGATTATTGAAATCAATGCATTTGTAGCTGACTCTTGTCCTTCACAGAATTTATCTTCTTAGTACCTGAAATGGCTTCCTTATCTTCCTTAACTTATCGAAAAGATTATTGAAATCAATCTATTTTTACTGACTTTTGTCCTTCACAAAATTTACTTTCTTAAGACCTGAAATGACTTCCTTATCTTCGAAACTATTATTGAAATCTAGAACGATACTTTCGCATTTATGTTAATATTATTATCATTAGATATATTAGCACTCTGATCCATAGGCTGGAATAAGCTTGTGACGTTAAAATCACTGCACGTATCCCATCACCATTTAGTTTCTCATCTTTGGATAACAAAAGCTTTCTTATCTAAGTTAATTATTGCTTCGCACGGCAAGTGTAATTCTTTTACACATTGTGCATGCATTGATCATTCTTTGTAAGCACGCGAAACTGATTTTTTCTCTCACTCGGATTTAAGGGAAACTCGAACAATACAAGCCCAAACTTTCGAGTCTCTACTAGGCATTATTTGTACGAACTATTCTATAGGTATGGAGCATTACTGAACCATATTATGCATTGTGATCTGTAAAGACCACATTTAAGAAACTTAAAAAGAAAGTATACATATTGGAGGTCACAAATTATACATATTGGAGGTCACAAAATATTTAAACCAAGAAAAACCAAATACGCAATCAAAATTTAACAAATCATGGTACAGTAGGACATGTGTAATACACACCAATATAGATCTACACGCGGGAGGAAACAGGCGAGTTTAAAAGCACATTCCAGTCTCCGTGTGTCTAGAACGAATTTTATGTCTAAGAAATTAGAAACCGCTTATTTTTCATCACTTAAATACTAGTTTCCGAACACCAATACACATACTTTTTGTAATAAGGACTCTAAAAACAACTATTAAGGATGGTGTCACCAAACACTCTGCATCCAACGCTTTAAGCTTAGTTTCGCCACGAGTATACTTCACTTCGTTAAGAACATTTACATTCATTTTTCTCAAAACATAATTCTTCAAACACAATTTCACAAACGTACATCTTTGTTAAAGCAAAATTTCGGAATCATATTTATAACCAGTATTTAATTCCTAAATCATAAAATATTAAAATCAACGAGCGTTATATGGTTAAGCTAGGCCCTTTTTCTCTAAGAAATTAGTTTTTGTTAAGATTTCAGAATTTATGACCTAATTTGCATAATGAATTCACTCCTTTGTTGAAACTTTATTTCACGTTGAGCTAATTAATTAAAGTGATGTACAAACAAAAAATTAGAACATTGAAACAAAAAGTTAATCGAGTTAAATTTGCTTCTTTTAAATGATAGACTTGATGAATTTAAAGTTCGTAAAATAAAACATTTTATGGCGCTTTCTGATTTGGAAGTAACTCTGACTTTTCGGCGGATTATTTAATGTAAGTAAGCCTTTGACTTACCAGTTTGGTTTTGCGAATAATTTATACAGAATATTAATTTGCATGTTTGTTTTTTGAGTATTAGAAAGGATTTAAACTTAATTTGAAATGGAACAAAAGTTTAACTTATCTTGCAAAACTGATGTTAGTTATTAATGTTAAAATGTTAATGTTTCAAAAATATTATTTTCTTTAATATTGGGTTACTGTAAAGCTTTTGTAAAAATAGAGTTGTCCAAGCAAGAGGCTGAACTGTGTTACTGAGTAGATTAAATAAATAAATTGTCGTTTCTTCATTCCAAGTAGACGATTCATACTCAAATAAAAATCGCAACTTATTCTTATTAGTTGCGATGTATAATTGATTTATCATTAATGGATTACCAGTGGACAGGCAAATGGTGTGACGTTAGTTTAAACATTTTTTCTTAAATATAAGCTTAAATACTTGAACATGGAGTAATACTTGAACATGGAGCTGAATACGTAAATTAAAAATTTAAGATTGAATTTAAAACCTGTATTTAGAGGTGCTCCTATTTTTATATCCTTCCTGCAATAGAATGTTTAATTAAATTTCATATCTTAGCGGACGTTTTAAATTTATACATAGTTGTTTTATTACACGGATTTTTGTTGTTTTTGTACAAACGCAGTAATATGCAAGATAATGAAGAAAAATGTAATCTAAATATAATCTTAAGTGACTGGCTTTCAAAACAATTTATGATATTTGTAGTATGATATACTACATATTGAGTAAAATCAATTGTTAATTATAATTTAATTATCTAATCATCTAATTTATTTAATCATCATCATTCATCTAATTTAATAATCATTTGCTAATTGTTAATTTGTTAATAATGTATTAAACGCGTAAATAATTGTAACTGTTAAATTTGTGATAAACTTTTAATTGTATGTTTTTTAATTTCTTCCTTTTACACTTGTAATTAATGTTATTTATTTATCAGTATTCAATAATTCTTTGCAATATATTTCATGTAATATTTAAGTTTTAAGCCTCAATTTGCTTTGTAACCTTGGGAAAGTAATCTTTCTCTGCATTTATGTTCTTCCTTTAAAAGAAGATTCCTCCTTTTGTTACTTGCTGACAGCAAGATGTATGTCCATTCAGCAAACCCCTATTGTTGGAGGGAGAAGGAATTGACACCAAGTCCTCTTTCCCACGTTTCGGCTTGCATCAAATGCGAAGCGCCCCTTTTGATCTTATGATGGCGCCAAGAATGTTCCAGAACATTCCACAAAATTCTTTACCAGGTGTATCACCACTTTAGACAACCCCGCTTCATGTTTGGCATGGAGCTTAACAATTAATTTCGCCAGTTGGCCAATATTTGCAGCTCTGTGATTTGCCCCTCTGATCCTTCTCCAGCCAACCGAATGGTTATTCGCAAAAGTTAAATTTTTTTGGCGAGAGTTTTCTCCCCCATCTTCATAACGAAGAAATAGTCAGTAGCTGCTTTGTTTTCAATATCGCTGTATGTTTTTCTCTGTATTCGGCTGAAGCCGATTTATTTTTTGTAGGCATGTTTGCTAACATGTCCAGTTTTTTTATAATGCCTTCAATTATGAAATAAATAGTATTTTGCATCTTAAAGAATGTATCTGGTGAGTAATTTTACAGTATAAGTTGTTTTCTATTCCTTTTTTTTTTTTCAGCATGCTCCTTAGTTGCGCTTACCTGAATAATTGCACCCACTTCCACTGTTCACCATTATTTACCTTTTCGGCCTTTACATAATTAGTATCTAAATTTTATTTAATCTTAATTTGACTTAATGTTAGTCACCCCCCTTTTTGATTTAGCCACACCACAATATTCAACTAGACGCTGGCGTTTTTTCGATAAATCACATTTAATGCTTTATGGGACGTTGGCGTATACTTCGTAAAACGTCTAAAAGCAAACACAGAGTAACAATTATTCGAAGTATCCAAGCTTGAAGAGTGAACCTTATGGTTTGAGTAATGTTTTCATGGCATTCTCTGGATGCACTCATTGTGGAAGGCACGAAGGATCAACAAGAGTATACATCCGTTCTTACGGACCATGCCCACCCATAAATATGAATGGTTTAGCCTCGGGATGATGATATCAACGAGCAGACAACGCGACACGTCATACCGATCGCAGTGTACGTGCTTAGTTGGTTTGAAGAACACCAGGGTCAGTTTATTGTACTCCCTTAGCCATCAAACTCTCCGGACATAAACTTATTCAATAATATAAGTTCGAGCCATGGTTGCTCAACCTCATGACCTAGCGCAGTTCTTCATGGCACTGAAGTCAGCATGGCTCAAAATCTCAGTGAATACCATCAAGAACTGTATGCTTTCTTCTTGTGCATCTCATAACGGTTCGCTGAGCGAAAGGTGGTTCATTCTGGAATTTAAAAGTTGGTCTCATTCATGTGACTGGGCTGGTGTACACTGCTGGTATAATATAATGCACTGCTGATCCCATCAGTCTTGGTCAAACCATCCTCATGCACTTACTTGATGTGCATCTGATATCTTTGACATTTACTGAGGGTAGTAATTGCTTTTAAACTTTGACCAAGGGCTCTGGCTAATCTTTGGGAATGAGCAGCAATAATATTAACAGAAAAATACAATCATAAGAAGGTAAAAATGCTATTATGCTTACTCAATTTGTAAAATGTTATTTTGAATTATATCCATTTTCAAAGCCTATAATAGAGTGGCTGAGAATTCTGTTAAGTCTGTAGTTGTGTGGCACTGTGGTGTTTGAGAACACATAACAGATCACCATAAAACAATTTATGCGGCTAAGAGGAGACCTCCAATCACAAAGAGTTAAATATAAAAGTAACATACGATATAATAATAGAGAAAAACGCACTGTTTGCCACCTTCGTCTTTGGAAACTATTGTTTTTTAAACCAACGTTGGAAATTAGTTAATCCAAATGTCAACAGATGGCACATTTTATGAGGAAAATACGAATCCGATTCTTAAAAAAGTCCATTATTTCCAGCAATGGCATGGTGCGGGCAGATGTGACAATGATCATGCGCATACGAATATTTTAATTAAAATAACCTGATGTACAACAGAAATTGTTTAAAAATTTATTTAGCAGCGACAGTTTTTGGCTAAATTTGAAATAAAACAAGTATAATTAACATCTGGCCCCTAATCAGAACGCAGGCAACCACATTTCTATCCTCTTCCGTATTTTTATTATGGTTTATTGTTATTTTTTTATTAACTAAATTTTCCTATCAATTTGAATTTCGGAGCACTTAGCATTATCTATATTCACTTACATCGACAAATAGCTCTCTTCAACCAAATTTTAGATTCAAAACTCAACAAATATTTATCAGAATACATTTTTATTTTTGTTTGAACAGACCTGTTATAAAAATCTATGTATGATCTAAAGTCACTATTTATAAAAAAGTTGCAAGTTTCGAAGATTCCGAGCGTGCTCAAGTTATATTTCCTAAGCATTCCGTTAATAAGGTAAGGAAAAAAATGAGTGAGAGTACAATAGAGTAATAACTTTCATACCCAAAATTTAATTACATATCTTTTCAAAGCACTGTGTTAAAAATAATAAGAAATTTAGAAGTATAATTTCTTTTTTAGTGCAGTAATAAAATTGTACTAAAAGTTGGCGCTAGTTAATAAGAACATAAAATATTTAGTTTAAAGAGCTCTAAAAGATACTTCTCGGAAAATAACTAACGCAAACAAAGGTATAGAAGGAAAATAATGATAATAGTCATTATATTTGGAAAATGAAAATTGCTTATTTTTTAATGTAAACAACACTTTAGGTTTTCATTCGCATTTAATTTCTCTATAACAAGGTTATGGAAACGCATAGTGACATTGATGCTATTAATATGACATTATCTGTCTTTTGAAAACCTTCTCATGTTGTTGTTTGAAGAAGACAAAAAAATAGGTAAGCATAAACTAGATAGTTTATCTGAGTTTTAAATTGGTAGGTAGATAGGTACATTATTTACATCGCACTAGAGCTGCACAATGGGCTATGGTCTATTGGATATATATAAGTTAACTCAGAGAAAGAAATCAAAATAATAAAATGGAGAAAATATGTACTATTCACAATTATGATGAAATATGCTTTTTTTGGACGAAAACATAGACCGGAATTTTAAAAAAAACAGCATATCAAAACTGTTGCTGATCAGAGATATTATTGATAACTATTTTATGGTATCGAATTTAAGGGGTCTTTGACAGACGAATCATTGTTTTATTTATATCTCTATTTTTCTATCTGTCGGTCCAAAGTATATCGGGTCTACTTTTCCTAATTTTACTACGAAATTCGAACTTTCCCAAATATTTAGATATAACCAGTGGCTGAAGTATAGTAGATTTGTACCAGATAGTGACTATTTTAAAGCGAGTGTCAATTTTTTTGTCATTTGCTCTAAGAAAGGAATTCTTCAAGTCGACTGAGATACTTTTATTTTTGAACAATGAGGCTTATTGAATTGGAATGAAATAGTAAGGAGAGAAAAAGATAGTACGGAAAAAATGATTGTGTTCTTGGCGGCGGAGGATTAAATCTGGAGCCAAAACCTAAAACTTCCTAATTTATCGCCGTCTTAAAATAAAGATTTCTTCTTACTTCTTTCTTTGTTGTCATAGATGTTTTGTAGGAATCTGTAAAGATATAGGGTTTTCTCTGACATTTAATTCTTTCACTTGCAATGCATATTTTAGTACAATTAAAAAGCTTTGCGGTAGAAGAACCAAGCCATAATTAAAAAAAAAAAAGATTTGCTGATTAAGATTAGCTTAATTTCAGATTCCAGTTTATTAGTAAGACATCGGAGTTATTAGTAATACAGTTTATTAGTAATATATTTTATTAGTAATACATCATAAAAGATAATTTTAGTTTGTTATGGAAGAATGCGCCATATGACATTCTGAAGAGGTCACAAACTCACTGAAATGTCACTTAGAGCCTTTATTCACAAAGCACTTCAACAGTGATGTATTTTTATCATTGTAAATACCAAAAATAATAACGTTTTTAACATTAAATAGTTAAAAAGAAAAACTCTTCAAATTCTACAGTTATAATTAACATGTATTTTTTTTTTTATTTATTGCGACGATTGGTGCGAAAAAGCCGTAATTGGGTGCAAAGCAGAAACAATGTCATACGCAAAACCGGATAAAACAATTATCAAAATTTATTTTGCAACACTAAGATATGTTAATTTTTCAAAAGGATAGAAAATTCCTCACAATTCTCATGTCGTTTTACTTTGAGTTAGATGTAACCATTCTGAATAACTTTCAAAAACTCGCAAAGTATTTTCACAGTAACAAAATTAGGGCACAAACGTTAATTTGTTTTCATTTTATAAAAACAGAACTAATAAAAGTATTTATATATATAAGCAGTCATTAATTCTAAAACCATATTACATTATTCATATCGCGTAAGCAGCTACAGCCATATTTTTTAACTGAGAATCAAGATTGTCTACGAAGAGAATTTGTTTTCTCCATTTGGCAACCAGCCAGTTCCAAATAACTCCAAAAGATGTTAAAAGAAATAAATAAATGCAAATTTATGCGCTGAATTTTAGTTTTGATAATCAGCTTCTATAGATATCTGGGTACTTTGATTTTCTATTAGGTTATGATTATTAAAATGGAAAAAAAATATTTTTAAAATGATATGCTGCGTTAAAATTTGGGGCAAAATCGGAACGTATTGCATGGCCGTAAAAACGCATTACCACACTCTCATAAAAACTAATTAACACAATTAGTTACGTATGATTGGCGTCAATAATTGCCAATTTTTGAAGCCCCCGAAAAGGTGTGGGACACATTTATTCTTAAACTATATTTTACTTAATTATAATATTGGTACATTTAAAGTATAAGATAAAACTAATAAAAGCTTTAATAAGTTTATTGGTTTTATTTGATTAACTAGATTAAAAGATTAATTGAACAGGAGTCGAAAAAATAAATGGAATAATTTTAAAACAAGTTTCGAGCTATATATGCATATTTCTCTTACATGGGGACAAAGAAAGTCCTTATTTCTTTTTCACGTCGGCAACAAAGAACTGAAATGACAAGCGTGGGAGCTGTATTAAACAGGAAAGCGTAACCGTATATGTTGACTTATTTCTGAATGAAAATTCTTTCGCTCTTGAATAGCGAAAAGCTGAAACAAATCGAGCGAGAAGTTTGGAAGAAATGAAAGGTTAAAAGGGAATAGTTCATATCAACAAACCAAGTGTTATATGAAATTTATATTAAATTTTAATTATACTTATGCAGGTGCAATAGTAATATTTTTTTTCTCATATTTACTGTCATTCAATGAAAACTGAAAGAGAGTTAGTAGTGTTGTTTTGCTTTTTAAATATAATAAAAAACGTTAAGGCTTTAATGGCATTTATAAAATACTTAGCTATCAAGGAATGCATGGTAAAGGTGCCGTCATACATATTTTTTAAAAACATAATTATTGTTTAGTTCTGAAAGTTTTGTCATTGCATGTTCAACTAAAAAAAATTTTACTTCAATAACTTATTGACTAACTATTTTAATTTAAGAGGAATTATCCAACAAAGGATATGATTTGCTTTAATCAAGTAGAATCCTTCTTTAAGATTTTGATAATTGATTGAAATTCTTAAAATTTTAAGCAAAAACATTTCATGTTGGTTTGAGTTAACGATGAGAGCCTGATTTTAAAAGCAGACTATATAAACTCACATAGCATTCTCTTGGGGTTAGGGAGCATCAGCAGGCAGGGGGCGGTGCCTACTTATTTTAAAAAGATTTCATTCTTCAACATTCTAACGCAAAAGAATACTCGTTCAATGAAATGTTTCTTTGTAGATTTCTCGAGATATTGTTGACCATTTCCATAATTTCAGAACTCCTCGTATATGTAAAATTATCCATCAATATCTGTATTCTTTATATATCTTTTTAAATCTTGAAATGAAAAGATATATGAATATTTAATACACAATTGTTTTATGTGTATTGAAAATGAAACTTTAATCTGTACGAAAAATGAAAAATATTTAATTTTGCGAATGGAAAGTAGTTATTGATCTTTGAAATATAAATCTATCGTTAAAAAGCCTACTGTGAACTACTTTAGTTGCTCAAAACTAAGCGAAACAAACCTAAACAATTTTTAGATTTTAACACAAGTATTTTTTTAAGAGTAAATTAAAATGATTCCAAATAAACTTCACATTTTTAAACTTAATAGAACAAACTATGTATTTCGCTTTTTTGAACAATTATTTTGCGACTGGATTTCCTAGCGAATCATTAAAAAATAAATATGTTATAAAATAAAAAATTAAATGCAAAAATTGTAAATTGTTCGATATTAAATATTTGTATTTACTTTACTAAATAAAAAACATATCATTTATAACATAGTTAGCAAAGGGATTTCACTTTCTCTTGAACACAAATAATCTAAATAAGGAAGACGTTCTGATATTTTTAAAACATAATCTCTTCAGTTTCGATTACTAAAGAAACATGAGTAACTAACTCATTAGGGGTAGTGAGAAATTTATTGCTGTTTTTTTAAAAATTCAATTATTAGTTGAAATACAACGGTTTCTGTTAATTCAATAGCTGCATTCATCGCATTGCTATTTTTAAAAACTTTACTTTTGATGTTTTATACAACAAACACTAATAAAAATCAACCCCAATTTTTTTTTTCCTGCAATATAACAAAATTTTTAATATTGTTGTTATTTTTGGAAGGTTAAGAAGAAATGAAAGATTAAATGCGAATAGTTCCTGCCAATGAACAAAATGTTCTATAGTATGTTTTAATTATACTAATGCAGGTTCAATAATCATAATTTTATTTATTGGAAAATGAGTACTAACATTGCTATTTTGTGTTTTAAGAGCTGAGTGAATATTTAGTTTTTGCAAGTTTATCTAATGCTTGTCATTTATTTAAATTTAATTTCCTAATAGTTAGGTCACTGCGCAGCTTTACAGTGATTGCTCTAAATTCTGAAATTTATAAGTGTGTCTTTAACAAAGTAGTGGATCTTAAATAGTAATTTTTTTAAGAGTAATACTAATGTTTTGCTTCTGCAAGTTTTTATATTGCATTTTATTGATTTAAATTTTTTTATTTCAATAACTATTTGACACAAAATTTCCATTTGTTTAAAGAATTTGTTAAAAGGCTTCAATAATTGACTTATATTTTTAAGATTTTACGCTTTACCACATATCGAATTGGTTTAACAGTAGCTTTCAAAACTATCTGGAATTGCGAACCATATATAAGATTGCAAAGCAATCTTTAGGGATTGGGGAGCGACAGCTAACAGGTAGTGGAACAGGTTGTCCGAAGTACTAAAATTGAGCAAAACCATTCTGAAAAAAGACCTAGATATCAATATCTCACAGGCATGCTCGCACATATTTAAGCATATTACTTGATTTAAAAATTCATTAGTTTAAAAAATATACCAATTGAAAATAATTCGACGTGTTTCAAGACCTAAAAAATCAGCATTAAGTTTGTAAACATGAGAGACGTCAATAAGAGGTAAAAAAGCGTTTCAAATTTTAAACATTAAGTTGCCACTGAATACTAAACCAACGAATAAAACTAAAATATACGGTATATAAACCATTTTTCCGGTCATATCGAAACGGTTTACCGGATATTCTAGTTTTCAAATTTATAGTTCGCATGATTACATATTTAGTAAAATTTTAAATCTGAAAGGAAAATTTAACCGAATTAATTGCTTTTAGGCCACGCTCTAAGGCGTAATGATAAAATTACCATACATCCAAATTTTAACACATCTTATTAAACAATATTCTACCAAATTCATTAAAAAAGCGCTTCGGTAAAAACCACCGTGCTTTCTGGTTTTCTTATAGAACCAGAAACACGATAAATTTTAAAATTTTCTGGTAGCTTCGACCAAACTTTTTTAATTAAACTGTATACATTTTTCAACCTTCCCTTGCAGCTGTAGCCTTAATTCGCCCTGATAAAAAAAATGCCGATATAGTAACCTTGTACCCAATTATTTAAATCAGTATGTCAGTAGGAAACGTTGTCACAGCTTGAATGCGGAAGTTGAGGAAATGATGACGTCATATATAATTTAAGTAGTCTATTTCAAAGACAACACAGAAGAAAGTTACGTAATGTTTGCATTAGGTCACAGTTGAGTTTTCGAAGCATGGATTGGCTATAAAAGTAAAAATACCCCGATTTAAGGGGATAAGTGAACTCATGTTTTTTTTTTTTTTTTTTTTTTTGTCTTGTGCGTAATGTTTTAGTTTAGTTTTCATGTTTAGTGTGCAAAAAAGGAAAGAAAAAAAACGAAAATCTTCACTTTTTTTCTAATGAACGGATATTTCCGTACTAAAACTCAAACTTAATGGTTCGAAATAGCTTAACCTTAAATATGCTAATTATTAGGTATTTTAACTCATGAAATCAGACACATTTAGGTACAAAAACGATCTTTCTTAAAATTCAGGTAGAGTCAGCGATCAAACGATTTAACCCTTTAACATCTTTTTCACTTTTTGAGTATTTCATTTTCTCAAAGAAGACGCAATTTAAATGTATGTTCTCCTTACAAATATCCTAACAATTTTGCAATTTAAAAGTGAATTTTCTTTAGAATTCGAAACTGACTATAATTGCAATAATTCAATTTTGACTATAATTATAATAATAATAAAAATTTAAACAATTATAGAAAAATATAATTTTTTTACAAAATTTTGGATGGGCATTTTAGATTTCACAATTGCGTGCAAAAGGTTTCTGATACGTTTCATTGTTTCCAGAGAAATGGCGAAAAACGTAAAAAGGGAAATTAAACATATAGCGTTTTGGGCTAGCTCTCCTCACTAAATTATCCAAATCCCCTGACCATATTATCCAAATTATGGATATCCCAAACCCTATAGTGAGGGCCTCCATGGCTCAGGGGATAGAGCGTTCGCCTTTCAATGAGGTGAACCGGGTTCGAATCCCAACGATGGCTGGTCGATACGAATTCCGCATCCGGCTTGCACCCATCACTGTGCTGACGTAAAATATCCTCAACAAAGCGGATCATGAGTTAGAGTCCCCTCGCCTCCAGTATAATCGTGGGAGGTTCTCGTGGTCTTCCTCTTCATGTAACGCAAATTCGGGTTAGTTCCATCAGAAAGTCCTCCACGAAAGCAAATTTCTCCCAATACTTGATCCAGGAGTTCCCTTGTCTTCTGGATTGGGTTCAAAATGACAAGGCTACGGAGTTGTTTATAGTAGTCGTAAACCTAAAAATTGGGTCTGCTGTTCAGCGACGATCATAAAAATACAAAAACCATATTGTGTGGGTAAATATTTTGAATCCTTCGCTAAAAAGTTTGATTATTCCGAAAAAATATGATTTTGTATCTAAGTTGGTAACATTAAATACATGCATTAAGAATAAATTTACATAAATAAAGCAGAATTTAAGTGTAAAGCGGAATGTAATTCACATAAGTAAAGCAGAATGTAATACAAATTTGCAATTCTGAACGGATCGGCACCAAATCTAGCGTATATAAAGACACGACAGATCTGTAATTTGCTACTTACTCCCTCTGACAATCGGTTCAAGCGATTCATGCCATCGAAAAAGTTTTCAATCGAATTTCATTCATATTTTCCTGACAGATTTACTAGCTAATAGATTTTCTTAATCAAAAATGATTTTCATCCAACCTTTTCTTTATACTTATTATTTATCTTAGGGTTCTTAAATCAACAAGATCAGCATTGATAACTCCACATAGCATAAGCGAATTATAATAGCGAAAGATTTATAAAATCAGGTGTTTAGTTTGCTATTAAAACGTGCATTCTTAAAAACTTTAAATAAATGAATGAAGTTATTAAAAATTTTATGCCTTTTCTGTTAAATGATAATTAAAGATTAGGATCTAGATAGATTTCAGAATTTTTATGGCCTCCGGAAATGAAGCAGTACCGTAATTTTTTTCTTCAAAAATTACAATTAAAATTGGGTCAAGCGGACTTTTTCCGTTTCGGATGGTCGTAAAAAAGTTACCCCAAAACATCTATATTAGTTAGCTATCGCTACAAAAATTCTTACCAAAAATATTCAAGCATGCGTCAATAAAAGGGGCTATTTCTTTGCAGCTCCCACAAAGTGAAAAAAAACACGATTAAACTTCTTAAGAAACGATTGATCAAGGTTTTACTGCAATGTGAAAATTAACATATACTCAGATAATAAGTATTCTGCATTTTTAGAGTAAAAATTAAGTCGTTGCTTTCAGAAAGGAGACGAACATTTTAACTCCCGACACCAAAAGTTTAATTAACACGGGAAATTTTAAGGTATGTTTTTCCGGGGAAAAAAATAAGAATTTAAAAATTTGATGCTTCTAAAATTGTAATTTTCAGTTAACATAAAGGCCACAATTTTCTAAATGTGTTTTAAAATATTAAACGTAAAAAAAAGAAGAAAAAAAGCATGGAGAACTACTTAAATATTTCTACTCGACTTAATTTCCACTCTACTCTATTTAAAATTCTCCCGATGAAACTTTTTATTTGAAACACCTTTATTTGAAAATATTTAAATTTTTTTGTACACAATGCAAAATTTTAAACATAATTACATTTTAAAATTTTGTGACATTAAAATATAAATAAATAAATAAAAATCACGTACTTTCTATACACTAATTTAAAAAAAGCAACGTTCCATTGAAACAAAAATGTTTTCTTCTTTCTTGTAAAATGCATATTAACACATAGACAGCTATGAAAGTAATACGGAAATATAAATTACTTTATTACTTTAATTTTTTTCAAAATTTGCAAATTACAGCAGAAGCTTATTCATTTGCTTTGAGTAAATTAATAATTTTCACACATTAAATATATATATATATTGCAATTTCAGATATATTTCTATGATAATTTATCCTTTTAAAACTGTTTACGGATTTATCAGAAGAATATAATGAGTACATATTGCAAGGAAGTATTTTATTATGAAGCATTTCTAATTTTAAAAAAAATCAAAAGAAATTTAAGAATAACTAAAATCATACCTATGTAAAAGAAATGTAAAACATTAATGTTGTTTGAAATTTATGCAATTTATTATTATTATTAAATTTCATATAACATTTGTTCAAAATCTATTTCGATAAATTTAAAAAAAAAATTTATGCAAACGAGGCTGTTTCAATTAGGTTAAAATTACGAAATTAAATTGAATTAATATATTTTTGATTTTTCATTTTTTTTCAAATTTGGCACATTTAGTATATATACATATTGTTATATACACAACTCATACAACACAAAATATAAAGTTCATATAATCAAAAATCATTTCTTTAAAATTCCTCAGTGTCAAATATTTTCATTTAAAGTAAATGCATAATATAAATAAAAGTAAACGATGTAAGGAAAGAAATGAAAGGAAATAAATAAAAAATGATATGCTCGTAATAGCAATTTTTATGGTTGTTATCATCATCATGTGTTTAACAAGAAAGATCAATGAGCCTGAATTGAGAAATGGATTGAAGTCATAAGAGATATTTACTTATAAGGCCAATAGCGCCATCTACTGACAGTGATGAAAAACACTTAAATTCGCAAGCAATGGAAAAAACTTAATAAAAATGTATTGTGATAAAAATTGTTATATAAAATGTATTGCTTCTATGGTATATACACAAAAATAAAATGTTATGTTAGTTTAGACACACGTAGAAACAAATGTTTAAGTGACCTATAGGTAATATTACATGCCATGATTTCATTTTTTTATCGCAGGTCATGTATTTAACTACTATAATAAATATTCTATAATAAATGGAATTTTTAAAAGCCTTAAAATGTTATTAAAATTAAGTTTTCCAGTTAAGATTTCATGAACAGATAAAATCATAAAATTTAGAAATTTTAAACACCAATTAACAAATCAAGTTTTATTAAACTTGGTAAAAATATTAATTTTGAAAATGTTTAGAAATCTAAAAATAAATTACCGATTTTTTTCTATTATTTTAATGTAATTGGCAGGTCAAAAAGTTAAGTTCTGCTTGTCAGTAATATGATTTTAAAATTTAAAAAAAAATAAAGAAAATAATATTGAAAATAAATTGCTTAGTTTAGAATATTTAACTTCTTATGAAAAACTCATAAAGAATGTCCGAACAAATTGTTTAATTTTTTTTAGAGCTATGCTTTAGGGGAAAACACGTTTAAAGATTTAAAAAAAAGCAAATGTAGTGTTTGACTGTTTAAAAATAATTTTTAAGAAAATTACCCGTTTCAATTTTTTTTTGATATTCTAAGTCTACAACAATTCTAAAATATAAGATACTTACATAAAGGACCATTCGCCAATATATTTAAAATAGAATTTCAATACATCATCACCGTTTAAGCATCAAAATATTTTGCCAGAAGGCTACAGCCTTTTTCATCTATCATACAGAAAAACACATCGGCGAAACTAGTTTACTTTAAATAGCATTCTTTATAGAGTATCACAGTTAAGTACTTAACTATTAATATTTTTTACACATGCCTCTGAAATATGTTATTAAAAATAATTTTGTTTTTATCTGAATATCCCAAAAAGAAAAACATGTTAACAGTTTTATAGACGAATTATGAAAACTGGATGAAATATGATAAAATATCCGTTTTTTTTTAAATAAACTAACTTCCACCTGACTTACGGAAGTATTAAAAAAAAAACTTTTCTATAGGTCTGAACGAAAAATAAATAAAGTAAATCGAGTTCTTTACTCTCGGCTAATTTTACAGGTATCATTTTCATTCTATATATAGTTTATCTTTGAGTGTGATGTAATAGTTTCTTAAAACATTTTTAAGGAAAGCAGATGAAAAATCGGTTGTTTCGAATACCTATAATAACAACGATAAAAGTCTGGTTTTCGAATAATAATGATAAAAATAATACCGCAAATATACCGCAGACTTTCCATCAGCTTTCTTTAAAAATGTTTTAAGAAGTTCTTGAAGCGCATTTTAAAGTAAATTTTATATAAAATAAACATAACACTGGGAATATAAGGCGAGACTACATTAACTCGATTTTTTTTAATATTTTATTTCTTACATTTTCATGCAGATCCATAGAAAAGTCTGTTTTTTTTAAAATTTCTAAAGTATTTTATTTCTTTTTTGGGGGGGATTCATTGAGCATTAGAAAAAAGTCGCACTTTATATCTTTCTCAGTAACACATTTTAAAAGTAACTATAAACAAAATAAATTTCTGGTTTCACATAACTTTAGACGTACTAATTTGGCAACGTAGCACCGATCCGCAAATACAATTCGAACTGAATATTGAGCGTATAAAAATAATTAAGCATTAAACAAGGTGGGATAAATTCTTGAACAGAATCGCTTACAATTTTATTTATAGCAATGGATAATGTTAAACAAACACGAAAAAATAATTCTTCAAACGTTTTCTCTAGAATGGATTAACTAAAGGTTTTAAACGATTTTTCGGATCCGAGGGGGGGGGGCTAAATTGGCTTCAAAATTCGATGTCCAATTTTCAGAACTCTAGCGCCAATGGTTCTGGAGTTATGAAAAGACTAAAAATACCGTTCCTCGACTTGGACAGACAAAATACTGAAAACACAAAAGTTAAAAAAAATAAAAACACATATCACCTCACTTGACTTTTTAAAATTAAGTGATGGATTATACGAGAATAATCAATTTTGATCGCCGAATTCTACACTATTTCATATTGTTTCAAAGACAGATCTCCAAAATTTAAAAAAAAGAAGTTTTGAATTCCTTTGGGGTGACATAAAGCAATTTAGATTATTTTAAATTTATGCAATATATGCAATATTAAAACTGTGGTATTTAATAATAACGCAATATTTGGATACATATAATGCCAGTTGACTACGCGGTTTTAATAGTATCAACAACACGAAAATGCTATTGGATATCAAAGATCAAATTCACTTTATGGATTTCTTTTTCCTCTTCTATAATTTTCTTCTATAATAAAGTTTCTATAACTGCGATTAAAAAATCTATAATAATCAAAATTTCATTCATTACTTAAATGGAAATAATATTCATTTATTTCAATTTAAAAAAATTTATTTAATGTGAGATTTAATCGTACACGATCTGAATAGACTGCGCCAAATTTGAAATTTAAACAACAATTTTGAATTTCGGCAACAACTTTGTTATTCAGCGTCATTTGATAAATTTAATGAATTAAAAGAAGTAAACATACCACTATTCGTTTTAATTTCTTTACTTAAAAATATGAAAAACTTCCGAAAAGCAGTTTCTAAGAAAAGTTTTCAAAGTTAAAAGTTTTATATTTGTTTGCACAGCAAGTTTTGCGTGTGTTTCATTAATTTTAACGTCTTAATTGCGGGGAATCGAAAGTCAAAAAAATCTCTTTTCTCTTAAAAAATAAGAAGTAAAAAGTTTTATATTTACTTTATTGTTAAACAGAGAAAACCCTGTTTGATTTACGCATTTACTTTCTCTGGTAAATCTTAAAAGAGTTCAAAATAAATATGCACTAAATCTTTTCTAAATTTTAAACTCTAATCAAACACCGCACAAAACTTATAACGCATGTTTGCTAGCAGTCACTTGTTTTTCAAATTATTCAAATAAATAAAATTTCATTTCATTGGAACTTCATAAGTGATGGAATAACAAAAAGAATTCTTAAAAATTCTTATTTTATGTGAAAAAATAACGTTTTGTGGCGAGCAAAAAAAGCTAGCGGAAAATGGTGAGTTCTCTAAAAGATATAGGTTGTTGTTGTACTTCAAGTCTCATTACACAATTATAATCAGATTTACAATTTAAAGACAATATTTAAATATATAAACGTTTTCTTATGCATATTTTATATCAGTCAAATTTAAAATAAAAATGCGCCTACAGCTTAAAGATCAAGTTGAGAACCGCCATGAAATACAACACGATATCGTATCTTTGGAAAGATTTATTTAAACCAATTTTATGTCAATCAAGAAACATTTTATTTCTAAAACACAAAATTAAAAACATGCGCATTGTCAGTTCAAACTTAATGTATATAATACATAATTATGTAGTATATATTACAAGAAAAATCATGTATATTGGTCCTAAACTCTCAAAAAGGTATATATAGAATTTTAAAAAAATTAATAAAATTACTTTTTTAATAAATTAGACATTTTTTTAAAGATATTTAATCTAAGAAATTATAAAGATATAAGAAATTAGTTTATTAAAACAGCTGTTTAAAAAATAATTATAAAAATAGTTTCTTGAGACAAAAGACGCGTGTCAAAGCTATATGCCATTAAGCACATTTACTGCCTTCTAACTTATTGTACGTTAACTCACACAAATAGCAAAAACGATTGCAACTCATAAAATTAACTTAAAAAATGTATGCTTTTTAAAATATATATTGGAGTTATTATATATTGGAGCATAATACACAAGCTTTTCTATCATAATCAGCAATTGAATTAAGATCAAAATAATGTTTAATTAACTTTTTTTTTATTTTTAGATAATTAAAAATGAAAAAAAAAACTTTTCTGCGACCAAATAAAATTTAGTCGAATAGTTTTAAAAATTTCTATTCAGAACAGGAAATACATTTTTAAAAAAAACTTAACTAAGGATAACTTTTTTCTCTCACCAAGATAATAATTTAAAGTTTCGGA
This sequence comes from Parasteatoda tepidariorum, assembly GCF_043381705.1. Classification (NCBI taxonomy): domain Eukaryota; kingdom Metazoa; phylum Arthropoda; class Arachnida; order Araneae; family Theridiidae; genus Parasteatoda; species Parasteatoda tepidariorum. Next base: position 95,412,662 of record NC_092204.1, on the reverse strand, counting down.
TGCTACATTTTACTTTGATAATTAATTGGTTAAGGTCATAATTAGATATAAGAAAATAAGGCTAACTTTATCATTAAGCTCAGAGAAATTGTTAATTTCCTCCCTATAACGAAATCTTGCTTAAGGGTAAAACAGTCGAGATCGATTTTTCATTTTCTATATGTTTTAAGATAAAATGTCAGGGATGTATAAAAGCGCACATTTATATTCAGGAAATAACCTAGAACGGAAAAAGAAACTTTAAAATGAAGAAAATTTCTTTAACTCACAAGATTAATTCAATGGTTTGGATTCTTAATTTTGCTTTAATGTCCAGTTAACAAAGATGCCAACTTGCTCCGGACAATGGATAAATATTTTCGAGTGGTAGTCTTTTAAAAAGTGATTCTTGGTTCAGTAAATTAGATTTATAGAGTTTTTACTCAACACTACTTCAAAATAATTCAAAGGCTTATCTTATGCGACACTTTGCTACAGTTATTCGCGTCGAGTCTTTTTAAAAAGTTGGCGAAATTAATTGAAAGTTTGCAAATTTTAGTTTGTAGTTCTCCACCGTTTTTTGAAAAATTGGATTTTTAAAATGAATGTTTAAAAATTGTACAGCAAATTGACTCTACAAATTCTGATACCGGGTTCATGCTTTATCATAATAAAGTATAATTTATTAAATAAGGTCATAACTTATCTCAACTACTCCTTGGTTATTTTGTTACATAGCCTGCCAGGGATGAACCAAGTATGAACAAAATCAGTTCTTTCATTGTTATTTCGGTAGTATATCTAGGTTTAGAAAAAATCAAAAAGAATAAAATTAAAATTATGACTTACAAGTTATTCTGCAGCACTAGAGGGAAAATTTTGCCAATTAGTATTATTTTGTTTTGTTTATTCAGCATTCTATTAATTGAAAATTCGAATACAGTAATCTCGTTAACGTCTGGATTAATTTTGGAATTTTAAGAAAAAAATGAAGGAAAGTGTGGTAAGACCGGGTACCGCTATTGTGTGGAAATCAGATGTGTTTTCTAGCTCGAAAATTCTGAATTAAACTTCACAGATCAAGAAGGACTTATCATATTGGCAGATTGTTCTTGTTGATTAATTCGCGGCGTCTGTCAATTCTCCTACTTTCTTATTAATTGGCCTTATTTACTGGTGTTTACAGTTAAAAAAGACAATTTTAGTCCAGGTTTATATACGTTTACTAAAGTTTCATACCCTAACAAACTTATTAAGTTCATAGTTTCGTTAGTTAGTTTAAGTTCATAGGATTAAGTTCAATAGTTTCGTTTCGATTCGTACTTGGTTTTGCCACCACCCCCTTGATGTGAATCTAGGTTGGGCCCACAAAGCTATAATGCAGCGGAGGAAGAAAATTACTACGTACAAGAATGAACAAAGATGTCGCGTGCCCTAAGACAATTTTAATAACGGGATCCCTTCTCAAAGCACAAAAAGTCTTGTTTTATATATTGTAGAAATTTTGAAGATCCTTTAAGCAAAATTGTAGTTTTTACAAGAAGCCCTCCACAATATTCTTTATAAAAACTAATTAATAAACTATATTTTTATGGGGAATATTTTCTATAACCACAGTTTAACAGTCGACCCAATTTTTAGGGTTTATGACCACTTTAGTTCAACTCCGTAGCCTTGTAAACTTCAAGGCAACCCAGAAGACAAGGGAACTCCCGGATCAAGTATTGGGAGAAATTTGCCTTCGAGGAAGACTTCTTGATAAACCCGCATTTGATTTACATAGAGAGGGAAACCACTGAAATCTCCCACGGTTAGCCTGATGGCAAGGAGACTCTAACCGATGATCCGTCTACCACTAAGGATATATTCCGCACTAAGGTCGGTGCAACCCACCGGGTGTGGAATTCGAATAGACCAGCTATCACTACTCCGGGCTCTCAACAGTTCCTGGCTCCGGGACAATTGTCCCTCAATCTCTCTCTCTCTCTCTCCCAACCTTGAGTACAGCCTTGACTAAATTACACGTAAATTACATGCATAATTTTCTTAAACTCTCACATTAAATTCAAATGACTGCTATTTTTTCACCCAAATTCTAGAATTTCTAAATTGTCCATACATTTAACAAGCGTACCAGGTCTTACCACACTGGCTGATTTGACTCTTAATAGAAAAAATCGTTCGAAAAAATGTTAATCAATAGTAATGATACATTGTACAAAACTAAACATCTAATATATACTTATTATGGTATTCGACAATTTTCGATAACTTTTTTAAAAAAAATATTAATATAAAATTTTAAGGCACTAGTTTGTTTTATTATGTGTAAAAACTTATGAAACTAGCAAGAACAATTATTATTATTTTCTTTTTATGTGGCCATTTTCAGGTAAAAATAAGGCATTTTTTGCATGTACGCTGAGCTCTGTCTAAGGAATTTCTAAAACCTGGAACCAAACATCCTTTAAGGATTTTATTTATAAGGCAATCAACTATGTTATGAACTGTTATCTAAAAAGCAAATCCATTCACTACTGAATTAGAGATCAATGTAGTTAAAAAAGCAACTTTTTTAAAAATGTCCGCGCTCGTCTGCAAAAAACCGTGGGAAAAAAATGAAATTCTGCTTTTATCTCTTAGTTTGTAGTTCAAAACATGTGTGCTAAATAATGAAAACTCATAAAAAATTGTAGATAATTAATTTGAAAACAGCATGAGATATTGTGTTCAAGTAGGTGCAAAATGTGAAAAAGAGAAAAACAGATTATGAGATCAGAGACTTAAAATCACTAGTTTATCCACTGTTATCACCTTGCACAAAGATTGCTATAACTTCGTAAATAATAAGAGTAAACAAATGTAAAGTATTTTTAGAAAGCTAAGATTGCAGGGATTCTAAATTTATAATAAACTCACGTTCAAAAATTTCACCCTAAATTATATTTCTGCACTATTTAGCACCGTTTAGCTCCCACACGCTTGCAAAAAAAATATATTCACATTTTTCCATTCAAAACTAAGTAAGACGCATCGTAAAACAAAGAAAAACGTCTATAAATAAAGAAATATACAGCATCAAACAAAAAATAAAGAAGGATCATTTATTTGAAACAAAGAAAGGAACTAAAATGTCGTCTTGATTCGTTAGAGGGGAAACTGCAATTAAATTGCAGAAGGAAAGAAAGTAATAGAATCTATAAGAACTCGCAGCGAAAGCAAAAATCGGAAAATACCAAGAAATGGTAGTGACACACCATTCAATCCCATTACCCTTTGCGGATCCACTCTTCGCTGCATCGAGATTGAATAAGTTTCCGATTTTTCTCGTGGAACTCCACTTTCGAGAAGTGGTAATACAACAGAAATGGGGAATAAAGAAACAACTAGCATGAGGTTTATTTAATGAATCCAAAAAAATGCTACTAAGTTAAATTAAGATAAAGATTTTTTTTCCTGAATTAAAATTTAATTTTAGCAAAAAAATTTTATTTAGAGCAGATTTTCTGCCCTGTGATTTATGTTAAATTATTTATAAAGTCAATAAATATTGTGTTAGGTTATATTTTTCTTCCTTTTTTAATTTGTACAATTTAATTTCGTTTTTAAATTTTACATTCTGCTTTCTACATTAAATTTTGGTCACTATTCTTCAGCAATTATTTTTAGAAGAAATACATGCAAGCATCTTAATATTTACTTTGCCTCCTCTATAATTGAGCATGATAGTTTGGCTTTAAGAAGAAATGAAAATGATATGATAATGATGACGTTATTAAATAATTTACTCGAAAAATAAGGAATCTTGATAAAATTGCAATCAAGATGAAATTTACGTGATAAAAAGATGACGTCGTATTAAAAGATGGCATGATAAAAAGATGACATTGAATTAAAAGATGACATGATAAAAAAAAAGAGTTTTGATTAGAAAAGCTGCTTGTCTTGCTGATACAAGAGGTGGTTATACTCTGGAGTAAACAAATATTAGATTTTTAAATTTACTAGATAATCGTGTAGATGGTTTCCTACAAAGATTGCTATAGTTCATTAAAGTGTTATGGGCATTTTGATGATTTTTGAATAAACTTTAGTACAAAGAGCGATTAGTCCAATATCGTACAATAACGCAATGCCATAAACAAAGATGGTTTTTATAGAATAAAATAGTAAAACATTTTAGAAGTTTATGAATGATTTTTTATGAATACCGAAAATTACTATGTCATCAAATAGTATATCAAATTCACTAATTAAACAATTAAGAAATCGTAAGGGTCGCTCAGCTTTGGTTATTTAACTTAACTTTACTTTTTGTTTTGCTTCGCAGAAACTATGACTTCGAAACTTGAAATTACGAAAGTGTGTAGAAAAACATGCGAAAGAAGTTTGACGAAAAAATAATAGGTATCTATAATTTGCTCTAGAATTATTAACTGTTAAACTTGTAGTAAAAAGAACTATGTTAGTCGATCTACTGCTCACTGAAATGTAAATACAGATTTGAAATTTAACGTGCTGATAGGACCCTTTTGAATTATGAACTTAACAAGAGGTTTTTTATTTTACAAAACTCCTTTTTGTGTAGAAGTTATTGCAATTTTAAGTGTTATTTCCCATTGTTTTCTGTTACACAATGATTATTTATCCGTTTGTGTATTATTGCGCTTGACTTGATGTCAAAAGTAACAAAAAAATCTATCTATGCATAGAATAAAATAAATAATGACGATCTGCAAACTGTATTATGGGGAAAAACGGTGGCCCTAGAAATTGTAGGGGAGAAATTGTACTAATTCTTTGAAAAAAATGTAAAAAGAAAAAACAGCCAACATTTTATTATTTACGGCAATGATAATTTATATTGGAAATAGTTACTAACAGAAGTAAAAATAATCTACATTCTTAAATGCCAAAATAATGGAGAAACCAAAATAATGGCAATCGTTTTAGAGAGCTCAAAAAATCAGCAAGCATTTATTGTTATCAATGATGCGTAATTAATTTTGATAATGGGTATGGTTTGATATGGGGTGATGATGGATTTTTATAAAGGGTGAAATGGTAAATGGTAAATGAGCTGTAGAGAGATAAAAACGGTTTCCATGTGAACAGTTATATAAGGCTTCAACACCACAGTGTTGACTGGAAAATTACTTCTTACATATTGCTTTCTATTGTGTCACACCTTTTGTATTCTTAAGTTTAATTTTTTTCAAGTACGTTTGATTTTTTTCCCGCTAATCCAGCTATTCCTTCATTTAATCACGATTAGCGCGTAAACAAAATGCGCTTACATAAAATTATAATCAATATTTTTTATACAAAAGTGTATTTTAAGAAATAAAATTAAGAATATATATCAAGGGGGGGGGAACTGTTTATGTTCATGAAAGCTGATTTTAACAGAAAAAACGGACAGGGATTCTCGCACGGACAGGAACTATTTTTCTATATCTCAGCTCATCTTCATTGTGTAGTAACTCTCAGGGGGAACAAATTTTCAATGTTTTTTTCCCAGAATGTAGTAATCCTTAAAATGAATTAGATTGCAATTCAATTATAATGTTTGAAAAATGTGAGAAAAATTAACATAAATCTATTCGTAATGTCTGTGTTTGGCCTTTTTTTAGTTCTGTGAAACTATAATACTAATGTCAATTATGTTTTAAAAAATAAGCAATATCAGTATTGTTTATTATTACTAATTCTTACTCTTTCCCTTATTATAAAAATCTAACCTTTAATAATTTAGACAATGCGGTCATTAATGAATATAAACATTTTTTGATAATTCAGACAAAGTAACTTTAATGATTCGACTTGGAATGAAAAATTTACTTTTTTCTGTATGCTACAAAACTTGTTTTAATTTAAAACATTTTTTTTACGAAGTTTTAGTTTTTGTATGGAAAAAAATGAAAGAAATGGTTTTTAAAATAAACTGCTTGCGTATAACAACTATGATAAAATTGTTTCAATTTCTGCTTACGCTTTCTCCATAACACTCAAACAACTTTTTGTACCCAGTTCACGCAATCCTCCGAAATTGTTTGCAAACTCATGCAATCTCTTCAACGTGTTCGTCATAAACATATCCACAAAAACTAACCCAGCTTTGTTTTGTTTTCTTACATGCTTTTCAAATATTCTCAACCATCATCTTGTTTCTAGAAATAAAACAGAAGTTCCTAAACACGAAAAACGATTTCTTTTCTGTCCTAAATTACTTAGAAATCTTAGCTTTTGGAAGAACAAACGTGTCTTCTGGAAACTTTTGGAAGTGTTTCCCAAGTGCATAGAACATAATGGTAGAATAATTCCTAATTCTAAAGTTTAAAGAGGAGGAGGAAGAAGACCAATTATAGTATTTAAACAAATAATTACAAAACTAGTATGAATTCAATGGTGTATAGAGGGAATATCTTTTTTTTTTAACTCTACAATTTTAATTTACCTCATAGGATGAAGGTTCTAGGGAGAAGGGTGAAGTAGGTGAAGGTGCATTTTCAGATTTCAGTGGATAAAGATTGGGAGAGAAGTTTTCACACGCAAAATACCTTGTATAATGAATAAAACTAATTTAAAAAGATCTATTTTAAAAATTTAAAGAAAAGAAGAAAAGGGGAAAGAAACAAAATATAATGTTTCCGCTAAAAAACTAAAACACTTTATGGAAGCGTATAAGTGACATTTTAACGAAATATGATTTCTAGATTAAATATATTATTTTTATTTTATTTAACTGCACAGCATTTATTTTTACTTGAATATGCATATCTCAGTGGATGAAGGTAGTAAGTAAAAAGATGAAATGATTGATGGTGCTTTCGCAAATCTTTTATGAAGTGGATGAAACTTAGCTAATAAAACTTAGCTAATATTAGGTTAGCTGAGTAGATAAAGATAATAAATAAAATAGAAATTCTTAAATACGAAATTCTTAAAACTATTTTTAACAAAAAATTATTTAGGGATTTAAGTTATTGTTGTTGTCGTCTGTCATAAAAACAGATAGGATGCGATTGTTCCTTTTTTCCCGTGGGGCCATCGTTGGCCAAGAATTTGACTTTTGCCACACCCATAAGTCACACCCGTTTATAGGGTGGACCCATTCATACATTCATTTATACATCCACAAATCGTAATTTTCACCCGAACTAGAGAACGATAAATCTCCGATCCAGTGACCCCAGTGGTATAATTTGTTATCAGAACATGGAGGACTTTGTGACTTGAAAGATTTAAGGTGCACCAGTCACCACTCTTCGATTGACTGGATTTAAACTCCCGTCCTCACTGTTGCCTGGGATTTAAGTTTTTTAAGAATATTAATAGTCTATGACGATTTTGTAAGTGTTTACATTGCAGAATGAATATAGTGGTGTAATAATTTCTGTTTGAAAATTCTTTTAAAAAGTGAAGAAAACAAAATATAATATTAACCTTATAATTAAAGAGCTATGAGGAAAAAGTTTTTGTGTGGTATTTAAAAAGAAATCAACTTTTAAGGTAAATATTTTATTCAACTGCAAAGCATTTAGTTTCCCTGATCATCAAAGTTTAATGAAATGTTTTTAAAAAAAAGTTGGTGTCAAGCACAAAAAAAAAAGAACGGTTTTCTCCGGACATGAATTTTTTAAGGAATCTTAGTTTTTGGCAAAACACACGTATTTTCTAAAACCCTTTTAGGAGTAAAAGAACAGTAAAACTGTTTGAGGAGTAAATATAACTAAATAAAGTTTTTTAAGGATAATTAAAAACATTTGTAGCATTGATATGGTGGTCAAATATTTTTGTGTAAAGAATTTAAGAAAAAAGAGAAAGAAAGACAAAATATAGTACATAAGCTAATAACAAAAGAGTTCAGCAAATTTAAAAAAAAAAATTAAACTTTATTTTCTTATTAAACTCATTAACATTCAGCGTCAAAAATAGGTCAATACGTTCCTTTTACTAATTAAGAAAAAAATCACTGTATTTTCATATTAGATCCAATTATTATATTTTTTTGAATTAAATAAAATCAAATAAAATTCCTGAGCAGTGAATAACCCTGAATAAATTTATACAAAAGCCCTTTAAATAATTAACATTTGGAAAAACAATTTTGTTGTGCAAGAAAACAATTAGATTTTATTTGTTTTTCAGTTTCAGGTAAGACAGTTAAAAAAAGTGTATTATAATTTAACGTTTAGATAACAATAAAAATATTTCTCTTGTTAGACGTTTATTTGTACCTGAAAGAAATATTTAAAATCTGTAAAAAAAGTAAGAGACGATTAATTAAACAGAAATTAATGACCGACGATATTTTTCTCCATTCAATTTATCTAATTATCAGTAACAAACAGCATTTTCCTTGATTACGTCGCAATTACATTGATTATATTTTCTGTGATAGCGTCATCATGATTTGTTATATTTTCTTTGAAAAAACTCACAAAGAATTGTTATAAAATTGCAATAGTTCATAGCGATTGTACACATAATTTTTATTTATTGCTTTTTCATTTAACAAAACTCCTTTGTAGACTTTAGTCTTTCGGGTGAATGGTCGAAATAAGTAAAGAGTATCATTAATAAATAATAGGTAATAGTAAGGGAAATAAGCACTATTCTAACTGACAATTAAAAAAAAATTCCTCGGTGAATTATTTCAGTTTTGGGTTTCAATTCTGTTTTGAAACTAATAATTATATAGCAGAATTTTTTTATTTTTTTTGGATTCAGGATTTTACAAACATTTATACTTCATCTTATTTATAATTACGAAAGATAATTAGACTAGATAGTAAATACAACAATTTTTGATCCCTTCAAATTTCAAGTCATGTATTGATTAATCATATTAGGAGAAATATGGGTCCGTCAATGAAGCCTTTCACAAAATATTTTATCGTAAATCATAAATTATATTTTTGAAAAGTCAGTATTTACGACCCTTAAATCAATAAAAAGCGACACTTTACAATATTTTGTAACATAAAAAGGAACACTTTACAAAGCTTTCTTCTTAGCAGACATAATGAGGTTATTATTTCATATTTGTAAAAAAATCTTAAAAGACAGAGAATTTAATTTTTCTTTCACGAAATCAGAACTTTTATTTTTTTTTAAATAGTCACAAAAACAGAACCGCAGCGGAAAGAACTCCATGTTTAGTGATCGGAAAAAAAAAAGAAAAATAGGAGTCGATTTTTAATAAATTCGTAAAAAAACAGGATATTTCACGAAAAATAACTGGATCGACCATAAGTTTCTGTGCTCCTTTAAAAAAAGTCACAAAATCAGGAGCTACCTTCGCAAATTCACACAATTAAGAGCAGAATTTCAACAGTTACAAAAAATTTGGACCTTTCATAGAAAGTCTACAGTGCTTGAAATTTCTCGGAAAAAAATGGTCAAATAACCATTTTTTGAAATGTTATTTTACCATGTTCAACCAAAATGGTCAAATAACCATAAAAATTGTATTCAAACTGCTAACTACGAGAAAATTGTTTATTGACTGCTTTTACCTAATGCGGTAAAACAACAAAAATTTTATACGCGCCAACTTGGCGCAGCCAAAAAGACTCTAATGCACTTTCTTTAAAAGCTGGAAGCTAAACCATGTGATAAGAATTACGAATTCATTTTTTAAATTTCCATTATCAGACGTCTCACTCAATAATGTGTTCTTAATAGTAATCCTATAGTAATAAGTGTCTAGAGAACACGTTTTGTTCCTTGTAGGTGGGCACAAACATCCATGAGGGCCAATCTTTCAATCTTATGACGTCTGAAAAGGGGTTCGATTATCATTCTCCTGAATTTCCTGAATTCTTTCAACATACGGATTTCTCGTGTCCAGCGTGACCCTGAACTATAGGAATGCGAAAATCACACGCATAAATGGCAGCACCACAGGGCTACTGAATAAAAAAAGTCTAGTATTTCCATCTATCGCGGTCAATGACACCACAAGATTAACTAATTCAGCCATATTCGCATGACAAAACACAACCGAAGTCCAATGTCTATTTTCTAACGAAAAGCCAAACATAACCTTACTGCAATGACATGTTAAATTTCTTTTTACGAGTTTGAAACCATGCTAGTTGTAAGTGGTCAAAAACCCGCACAGGTAAAATTCTTAACAGTAAATTTTATGGTTAATGGGACAGACAGACTACAGCTGGATTATTTTACCGTAAATTTGAAATTAAAATTCTAACCTTGTAATAACCCTTAATATTTAATCTACAAAAATTAGCATCCTGTATAGCTTGATAGTTTAACTAAATATGTTTTTTTTAAAGGTCAATTATCAATAAAATAAAAAAGAACATTTCAAAAAAGCGTACGACAATGTCGTTATACAACCAGATTTTTTTTTCAATGCTACCAGACATTGAAATTAGAAAATAATCTGTCAAAGAACAGTGTCTATTTATCTTTGTTATTAAAAATATAATTTCTTTTTTTAAAAAAATAAACAGTTTGATGAAAAAGAGAGAAAATAACAGAGGAAAAAGTATTTTTCAAGTATTCAAAAACTATCACAGATCGTCATTAAAGATTATTGAGGAGAAATTTTCTATTTCTTAGGAGTGATTTAATGTTGTTTTCTAGAAATTAACTAAGTTATTTGTTAAAGAGGGATCTAAATCACATTTTAAAAGAGTTTCTTTTTTAAAAAAAAGATTAAGATGATTTTCGCAATGATTTTTTTCTCTATGATCATTTTTCTAAGTTTTTCAACCATACAAGCAATAAATCTTTGAAACCAGAAAAACTATTTGCATGAAATTTGTAATAAAATAATTTATTTCTTGTAATATACTTTTCATTAATTTATTCACATTTTTCGCTATAAAAGTGAAGAAAATATGTTTTTATTTTGTTTGAATAAAAAAGGGCAAATTACTTGTTGAATTATTTACAAGGAAATTACTAAAAATACCTAAATCGCTTTAAAATAGCAAATATTAATTGATTTACACTATCTTCAGGCAAAAAGTCGTGGGTATAAAAAATAGTTCTTAGAATATAATATTTTTTGAGCTAAACAAAAAATAGCTAACTTTTTATTGGATAATTTTGGTTTTTTACTATAAAGTTGAAATCAACATAAAAAATAATTTTGAGAAATAAAAACTAACATTAATTAATAACTGTAGATCTTGTTGCAATTCAGATTATAATATATTTTATGTCACTAAAGATAATTGATGTAATTATTTTTTTGGCTTTGTTTTTTAAGAGTGTAAAAAAAGCCAGTGATTATTTTTTTTGTATCTCTTATTAATTTAGTAGCTTATAAGCAATAAATATTTTTCTGAGTAAGTTGTATTGTGAGAAGTATTTTGATTCAACAGGTTCATGTAAAATTGATAAGAAGTTATCATAATATTTGATTACTGTAATTGCCCTAGGGACCTTGATTCCAAAGAAAGCATAAAAAAGCTAAAAAAAGCAACTCTCATATATAATATGAGAATATTATATATATGCTTCTTTTTTGCAAATTAATTATGTTTCAAAATTTGTTTTTTCATGTATTTGAAAAAGTTAACTAAAAAGAGAAAACGTTTATTGCTGATTTTTTAAAGTATGATTCTTAACTGCATTATTAGCCATATCTGTTACTAAAAATATATATGCCATTACAACAGCTAAATAATTATTATAATGACGAATAATTAAAGAGCCTCGAAAATTAATTAAAACAAAACAACAGACAAAATGGAATATCAGTGCTGTAAAAGTCGTGTTTAAATAAAAAGCAAATAGCACGAAATTTTTCATTAAATAATAAAGTATCAACATAAGTCTCAACACGGTTATTCAAATGCATTTTAATCTTGTTTGCAAAAATTATAAAATATTCTTTTCTTCTGAATTATTCTTACCTAAAAATTGATATCGATCTAAAAAACAGGGTTAAACATAAATATGGTTCTAATGATCATAAAAGTTTTCCTCTTAAGGTCAATTTTACATTTCTCATAGCCCATCATTGAGTAAATAGAATATTATTGGCCCAGAATTATAAAATTCGCTTATGCTTCGTGTTAGCATTTAATAAAATAAACTCTCTGCTAAAACCAATTCTTTAAATAATGCGCCTTTTTTAGAAATACTCAAAATATTTTTTCAGTTGTAAGAAAACAAATACTTGCTCGCAAACAATGTAATTTTAATAAAAAGGAATTACACAAATAAAAAATATAATTTTTAAATTTTAAAATTTGGAACAGATATTTATCGAGTTGTTTCTAAAATGTATTCTTCGAGGTATACATATGGGATATTTTTAAGAGGTATTTACATCATTTTTAATGTATAACACATTTTTGATGACGGTTTGGAGAATAATAATAATGAAAAAAGAACCTAAAGAAATGTTTTGTTAGGTCTCATAATTTATTTTAGCAGAAAATAATAGCAGCGGAATTGTGACCTTTTGCAGTAACGTGTACTATTTTGTTCAAATATGAATAATACATCTTGCTTTGTGTTAATTTTTATTTAGTGTTAGAGAAATTAAGTTGTAAAGTTGTTTTTTTAAACTGAAGAATATAAACACACTTTAATATTTTGATTCGCCGTTGCCTAATCCCATCCATCTTGAGCTAACCTGAGTCTGAGTTAGTACCACCTTGAGCTAAAAAAGTATGTCTAGGGATTGATCAGCAACAGTGGGTTTATCATATATTAGAAAGGACAGAGCTCACTAATATTCAACAAAAGCTTATAAAATAAACCCTCAAATAAAATTATACGGGTAAAATTATGCGGCTTGTTATATACTATCGCAGTTAAAGCAATCGTTATAACTAAATAGGAAATTTATAGTTTAGCATTGTTTAGCAATAAAATCAGCGTAAGAAATTCGGTTTTCACTGTGAAAATGAAATTTTATTAATTCAAATTACAGCTTGCTGCTTACAAATTGTTTACCTCATTCTTGTTTGTATTCATTTCTTTTATTTTCAACAAGTCAAAGAAAAATTAAAATAAAAATCTGCTTCCTAATTAAGCTCCAACATATTTACGCTAAATAAGTTAAACTTTGTAAAGTAGCTGCTATTATTTCAGGTCCCATGACACTAAAGAAATAAAATACTTTAACCATGTCCTCCAGCAAACAGAGTTGTTTTGACTAATAGCCTTGTTTTTCTTTACTTCTCAAACTAACTTTTTTTGCTAATATAAAAGGCAAAATTAAGTCATAACAATTCTTTATTTTTTAATTAATTTAAAATACTCGCGACTTCCTGATTCCTGTTTCCATTTTAATCAAAAATAAGAGATCGAGTTCTTTTCTGTTTTCAAATTTGTTGGAGTTGTCAAGTAGTCCAGGAGAAATGTGTCTAATTGACGTTGTTGCTTTGTTTAAATCAGAGAAGTTTTAAAAATAATTTTTCTGGTAATCTGAAGAATCTCTGTAGAAATTTGAAACAATTCAAATAAATAGTAAGTAATAAATATTTTCATCACATCACTATTTTTTACCTGTATTAGTTATGAGTTCAAAAAACGTACATTATTTTTTGTTTCTTTTAGATTTTCATTAATTAAAAATGATCATTAATTAAACAATAGGTCTAAGCTTTACCTCCATATATTAATATTAGCGACTTCCAGTTTAAAACATCAATTTTTTTAAAATTTGTATCAGGTGGTTCTTAAGTAATTTAAAAAAAAGTTACTGATGAATCTCTTTTGCTTTTTTGGGGATTTTATAATTATTGTTCTAATTATCTGAAAATTCACTATGTAATGATTTGAAACTACTAAATATTTTTACCATAGCACTATAAATGTGCAAGCATTGATTTTATGAATTTAAATAGCAGGCATTAATATTTATTCATTTATGCAACGATTAATGTATGCAATAGATCTTCATTATTTAAAAATGATCAGTACTTTAAAATTAAGAAACTTTAACATAAGATTTTACAACTATTGTTCCAAGAATCTGAAAATCTATGCAATTATTTGAAATAATTAAATATTTTTAACATAGCTCTGCAAATGTACAAGCTTTTATTTTATGAATTTAAATAACATGCATTAATTTTTCTTCATTTATGTAACAATTATGCAATAGCTCTTCATCATTTAAAAAAGATCATTACTAGATCATTACTAATCAGTACTTTAACAAAAAGAAAAATCCGTCCAATCTTTACGAATTAAAAAAAAGTTATTTAATATTTTTAACGAGTAATTAAAAACATAAACAATGTATTTACAACAAACAATGTAAACATGAACAACATAAACGAGCAATTAATTTCGTAAAAATGATTAAATGTTTGACTATTAGTTCATTTGGTACTTAATATTTTGACTTTATGTTTGATAATTCAGAATGTATAAAAATAGAAATGTCTCTGCATTTTAATAAATGACAAATATATAGTAAACCGTAACTACCATGTTATTTAAACTGAAACGTTTGGAAAACATTTTTTTAAACGATGCTACTTTTTAATTTAAAGACTTACGCCGAAAATATATCATTTCCTTACATTTATAAATTTTTCAGAATAAATCCTCCTTCTAAATTGTCTTGGTAGGCTGCCATTTTTTTATCTTGTTTACGATCTATACTTTATAAAATACAGAGTCCTTTATTAAGACAGTTGGAGAAAAAAATATTTTTTTAACTACAAAAGTTATTTAGTGTCTCTATGTCTTAATATCCCAAAATCTTCTGGACATAAACTGAAATTACTCGAAACAAAAACAGAACAAATGGCAGAAACAACTATCTATAACAAAAACGTAATTCCTAATGAATGTAACAAACTATCAAAGAAGAGTTTATCTAGTCTCTCGCAGGACGAGGAGAAGGAGCCATAAAAGTTCTACCAGATACTAGTTTTAGTATTTTTCTCTGAAAATGCAAGAAGAGATATATGGACCCGATAAAATGGTGATTCTTATGGGATATGAAGCTAGTAAATCAATGTGATATTCATTTTTGGTTTATTATTCTAATATGTTGCAATTGACTTTTTTCTTTAAGGAAAAGGTCAATTAAAACAAAGAAAAAAATTCAAATCGTGTTCTCTCGAGGAAAATTTGGTTGTTTATTCAAAATTATTTATTCAAAATACGAAGTTTGAAATGAAATGTTGTGACAAAAAAAAAATACAAATTATCTTAAAACTTTAAAAAGTTAAGATTTTTTTTAGTTTCTTTCTTTTGCTGTAAACATGTTTATTACTAATGTTCTTATATTTTTTAATTATTAATACTTATACTTCAAAACAATGCAATATTTTAAAATTAATTATTAATTCTGAAATTTAAATTGTTTCTCACATTGACGCAGCGATTGCACTTCGAAGACTATAGCTAACGTCACATGTCCGTCTTACCTCCAAAACGATATTCCTAGTTTTGAACGCACTATACTTTATAATTTGAACACAAGATAAAACTAGAAAAAAAAGTTTTGTATTCAGTTCAAACTTATTCCATTTCTGTCAAAGGAGAGAAAACTAAGAAAACGATAATGGAATTCTAAACAACACGTTTTACACATCAGGCGTTATTTTTTGAGTTTTGACCGGCAAATTTCCGGATATATATAATTAATA
Source organism: Parasteatoda tepidariorum (assembly GCF_043381705.1). Lineage (NCBI taxonomy): Eukaryota > Metazoa > Arthropoda > Arachnida > Araneae > Theridiidae > Parasteatoda > Parasteatoda tepidariorum. The sequence continues at coordinate 95,397,078 of NC_092204.1, read as the reverse complement.
ACAAATTTTTGAAAATCTTACGTGTCTAACTAAACGCATATTCTTGCATGCACCACATGCTAAAGTGAAGCGGAACGTATTAAATTTGTGGCTTAGTGGAATATTTTAGACACTAAACACGTTTTTTCTAAAAATTGCAACGTAAATACATAATGCACGGAAGCACAAAAATCTCATTTTCTCGCTTTCAACTAGTCTCTCTTCTTTTTTCTTTTACATTTTTCTTCTCCCTCAAAATATGATGTAACGTACTTAAGATTTTCTTTCTTCTTCTTGATAAATTCCAGAATATATAACATTTTATCCAACAAAGTAGAGGGAAGAGTAATTCATTCTATTCAAAATTCCAAACTAATATCTCAAAATATATTAAAAAGTTTCAAAACTTTCTAAGGAATAACTAAAAGAAAATGAAGCTTTTAACTACAGTAATCAAATGACGTTAAAATTTGCTACAAGCTTTTCTTCTGAAATATATCCTTAAACCTAAGATTAAATTGAAAGCAATTTCATATAGTTTTGCTTGAAATATCGTTATACAATATAAAGAAAAATAATGGCCTAAAATGTTTTCTGTTGTAGTCGGTGCATTCTTATTGAATAAAAAATCACGAATATGATGGAATCCTCAATCTCAGAAATAGTTGGCTTTCATCGACATAAAATAATATGAGTATTTATAATTGCATTATTAATAAAATATTTATCTTATTTTAAATGGTATTTTTTGCTTTGATTATACAGATATTTAATAAACATGCGCTGAAGAAATTCTGGTATCGTTAGAAAATTAATAATTTTGTTTATACAGATTTAAAAAAAAGATTTGAAGATGTCTACAACTATTTTGTAATGATTTGTTTTGAATTTTTATGCAATAAATAAAGAAGTAAATCAGAATAAACAATTCTGTGTTAATAGAATGAAACATTTAGGGATCTTTCTTTTTCTGGAATAACATTTAATATGAAATTTTTAATCTGTTTATTGTCTGGAATTAAGAAGATCGCGAAGGAATCATTTGGATTGCCGTATGGCAAGTAGGAATAGGCAAAACCCACTGACATTATAGCCTAATTCTGCTAGTTTTAAAATAAAATCATTTTTTTCTTATTAATTTTTGTCACTTGTTTGATGCAATTACATTTTCTGATGAAGTATTCAACATAGATTATGATTTGAAAAAAAAAGTTTTAAATAATAATTACAAAATTAAAATTGTACCTTACAATACAATGCACAAAAATGTTCAAATTTATTTAAAAGAATAAAAAAAAAATTGTTTTAAGACATGAAAAATAACAGTTATTCATAGTGAACTCTCTTGCGAATACATCATCTGAAATTCTGGAAAACAATTGGAATTAAGTTTCGATAAAGCAAGCGCTACACAAGACTTACCCGTGACACGAGTGTTACACAATACTATTTTATGTTAAAGATATTCCAACTTTAACTGTTATAATTGTAGAACGGAATTTTTAAATTCTGAATTTTCAATGCTTTCTTAACAGTGGAATGTTGAACCTCGCAGTCTTTATTTCAAAATAGCGTTAGAATAATAATTTTAACATGTATGATGGTGACGTAAGAAAGATATGAAAAGTGCGAGACATCATTGTTACTTCCTTCTGGATGAAGCGCTGAAACGAAACCAGGTAGATTTGTTTGGAAGTCTATCTTGAGATAAATATGGACTCTCTGGACCGATATAGAGCGTTCGCCTTCCAATGCGGTGAACCGGGTTCGAATCCCAGCGATGGCTGATCGATACGAATTCCGCATCCGGCTTGCACCAACCACAGTGCTGAAGTGAAATATTCTTAGTGGTAGATGGATTAGAATCCCCTTGCCATCAGGCTGACCATGGGAGGTTTTCGTGACTTTTCCTCTCCATGTAACGTAAATGCGGGTTAGTTCCATCAAATAGTCCTCCACGAAAGTAAATTTTTCCCAAGGGTCCAGGAGTTCCCTTGTCTTCAAGATTGGGTTCAAAATTACAAATCTAAGGAGTTGAACATTAGTAGTCATAAACCCGAAAACTGGGTCGGCTGTTTAACGACGGGTGTAAAATATAAAATGATATAAAATATGGACTCTCTTGATATTTTAGGATTCATCTATCATAGTTATCGGATGACGAAACTGGCACATACCAAGATATAGATAGGAATATAATTGGCGGTGGCAATCATCCTGTCTTAGTCCCGCGCTCTTCTACCACCCAAATCGTGTATGACCTTTTCTGCCACTGAAACCAAGGACATTTTAAACCTTCACAGGATTACATCACAGTTGATTATAAACCATTAACACACAGTATGATAAAGTGCAGTCAACCTCAACCTCAATCTAGGGGAATCGCAGCCAGGACTGAGGTATCGTAGATAAAGACCCATTCTATAACAAAATGGGCAGTGGTGTCACGTTGAACATTTGTAAAATATTCTCTTCATTTTCCCTTTGAACAACGATTTTCAACGTAAAATTATCCCTCTTACTTCGTTTTAAGTTTATCCACTTTAAGAAAAACATTTTGATGAAGAAGTGGGTTTGGAAAGGTTGAAATTTTATCTCTGTTACTGTTACTGAGGAAGCAAGATAGACATTTTCAACAATATGTTTTAGCACACACGCTATAACACACTCGTAAAGGACGCAAAAAAAAATAAACGGACCAACTTAAATAACCTTTAAATATATCAATCAAATTTTCACGTTCTAGGACTTAATCTTAATGATTCGTAGCGATGACCTCATATAGGGCATACTTAACAATTTAAAATCTTTTAATCTATTACTAAATAAAAATAAAGAGGAATAATATTTAATAAAAGTTATTTTTTGAACAGAAAAATTTATTTGCATGGATAAATTTTATAATTGCGAGCAAAAATGTCTTAACTCGCTTAAAAAGTTCTCGAAATCTGGTAAACTACGCAAAATTAAATTAACATTAATGGGACCAAGCTATGCACTGCTCTCCTGACCAAACTATTGGGACTACGTAACTACTACCCCTTATATTTTGGGGGTCAGAAATTCGAATATGACGAAAAAAGGTATGTTTTTAGAGAAAGTGCGTTTTTGTGTCCGATTTCGAAAAGTAAAATAATTCCTGAGACTAATTAATTAGCATATTTGAAGTAACCTCCTTCAACCAGTAAGATTGAGACCTTGAGTGTGAAGATCCAATCATTAGATGAAAAGTTGTTCTGGGAGGTCCGTTTATTTTATTGTGCACTGTACTACAATGTGAAACAGGAAGACTAAGCGAACTGCATTAAGCGAATTACTTTGTGGAGAAAAATGTTTTAAAATAATAAAATAAAGCTTGAAGTACTAGTTTGAAAATTTTATTTAACGTCTCTTGGAATCTTTGAAAATTTTAGTGAGCTCAACAAACAAAAATAATAGGAAACGCAAAAAAATAGACATGATCACACGCAAGTTTCAAAATAAGGTTTTAGAAAAGAGAATGAAATTATGCTAAAAGTTTCTAGTACACTTTAAAAAATCACAAAATAGGTGAGAAAAATACATGAACGAATGATCTTTAACGAAAAAACTCGAAAAGTACATAACATAGTCCCATTAAAAGTCATTTTTGATTTAAATCTCTATGTATAAACCGAAGCTTATTTTTCAGAAAAAATTAGCTTTCCATTGCATTTTGTTCATTTAATTTTAAGACTTTGTAATCAACAAAGGTATTCATGCCGAAAACAACTTTTATTTAAATGAAATGAATTATCTTTTTTTTAAAGAAACAAACATCTCAATCAATTAGTAGTAACTTAGCAAATATATGCTTCCCATTAAATAAAAATACTCTGTTTCATTAATTTAAATATTTGATATGAAATGTATTTTTAAAATTTTTTTCGGTACATTACATATTTTCGTATTTATATTAATATTTATTTTTAAAAAGAAATTGTCGGGGAAAAAATTGCCTTCGAAGTCATTACTCTGACATAAAAATAATATTTTACCAAAAAAAAAAGTTCCTTATAAAGCTTTGTGGAATGAGTTTTCAAAATATTTTGATGAAAAAAAAATTTTTTGCTCAATTAAATATTTAACTTTGAAACTCTTACAACAAATAACGAAGTTGCTATGCGTAACTAAAGATTTAAAGTTATTTCTGGCTTTCATAGAAATTTCAGCTTAAAAAAAAAACATTCAAGATCTTAAAACTTCACAAGTCCAATTTGCAAGTTAGAAAAGAAAGTATATTTAAAAAACATGTTTCTTTATTATTTTCATATTCAAAATGTTTTATAGCTATATTTTTCACTTTTTGCGCAGTTCACTTCGAATATTAAAAGCTCCCATCCATAAAATCATTAAAAAAAGCCAAAAACATTTTTTTCATTGCAATTTAAGTCTACTTTGATGAATTCGTTAAATTTAAGTTTTACAATGTTTTGGAAGTTTTTTATACAACAGTTTAAAATAAACTACAACTAATGCTTTTCGCAAACACCTTAATTTAAAAAAAAAAAAAAATGAGTAAGAAGCAGTTTTGAATTTACTGTTTCGAAACTTTCGCGTTTTTATTAAAATATAATATGCAAAGAAAAGTTTTTGGCAAAAACCGTAACACAGATTTTAAAAAACTTCAAAGTTGATATTTTGGATAGCTTAAGTAGAATTTCTTTTAATTTATAATTTTTTAAAGTTCATAATAAAAGGAGAAGTTGAAAAACTTTCATTATACATTTAAGAAATGAACTAATTTTTTTCTAATATTGCGAAGGAAAAAGTATATTCAATGTTTAAACTTTTAACCTTTTTTTATCCTGGTTTAATTAATTTTGAAGTATATTTTATTTAATTATAAAGCCAGTATTTTTAATCATATTTGGTTTTTTACTTGCAAAGCTCATATTAAAAGATTAATAAAGACCAATCATACTATATATTTGAATCCTCATTAAACACAAAGAAAAAATATACATATTAGGGAACACCATTAAAACGTAAGAGGATAAGACAGAACGCTATCGAAATCAAATTAATCACAGTTGAGGAAAGCGAGAGTATAAAAAAACACTATAGCCAGTTTGATTGCAGGCAGAAACAAAGAGAAGTCGATAGACGATTTATCGAAATACCTTCAAGTTTTATCACGCAATTAGTGTCCGACACCTTCCTCAACGATGATTTATCAGATTTTGATTGTGTTTTTCTCCGTTTAAAAATAGTTAAGCGACCGTTAATGAGTATACTATTTTTCAAAAATTTTATGAAGATTTTAAAAATAAGTATTAAGTATGGTATTTACGATTGCTCTAAAAAGTTACTGTATTTATGAAATTTCAAAGTTCTGAAACGGTATAAAAATTATAAAAAAACGTATGAGTCAGCTGTTATATTACAAAACTTTTACTGTTTATTTGGGAGGTTGGCCAAGCGACCGAGCTGTTAGCGTACCTGACTGCGAAACCAATGTTTGCTGATTCGATTCCCGCTCAGGGCATGGATGTTTCAGCGTGCTGTGTTCCTTTGTGTGTGATCTGTGAATGTGGCCCACCCTATGAGCAGATATTTGTGGCACTGTTCCGTCGGAAATGTTGCTTTGGGCACAAAATGCTGACCAGGCAATGCAAAATTAGCAACACTTCCAGCACCTTCCATAGCGAAGAACGTTTAGTGCCTGCCGTTTAAAAAATTGAGAAAGAAGGATAAAAATTTTTGGTAATAAGATAACTGCTAGTTTTTTTAAAAATATAAAACAATTTTCAACAAAAATGAACGAAATTTCCTTTAAGTCTAGAAAAAAATTGAAATCTTTATTCATGAATTTTGTAAACAAGACAAAATCATACATGTTGTTAAAACATTTATATGAAATTCATTTTTGGAAATTCATAATTATTTATTTTTAAATTTTCCTCTACACGAAAATATTGATTTATACATGGCTCAGTGATTTCTGAATTGCTACTGGTTGATCAAGATTCTTCCTGCCTACATTTGATTCTCTAAATGTAGCGTTGCTTTTCAAAACTATTTTCACTTTCATAGCCAAAATAATTCCCAACACATTCGATCGTAATTGGAAATGTCTCCATACTAATATGTTCTATTTTTATTATTAATACTGATATTATACATTATTATTATCCTTAGTATTACTTAAACAACTCAAGTGGATTTTACCTCTGAATCGCATTATTAAAGTACATATATTTCCTGTTTGCACACGTAGTTTCTATCTCATACCTTTATTAAAAAATATATTTCGGCAAAATTATGTAATATTTACTATATAATATAATAATTTTCTTTCCAAAGCTAATGAACATAATTACCAATTTACTACAGTAGAAAATTAGAAATTATTTCTGCTGCTTTCAAGAATTACTTAATTTCCAAACAATAATGCTATTTCTTAAAAACGAAAAAAAAATGCTTTCTATTCTCAGGTTATGTTTTATTAATGCATTTTTTTTCATATTAAAGTTTCAGGTAATAACAAAACACCATAATAATATTGACAAAATAAATTAATCTTCAAAGTTCGATGACACTTCGGTGAGAAAATAAGATTTCATCTCAGTAAAAATAAAGATCATAATATCAGGCTGAAAGAAATTAATTACGTGAGTTTCATAAAATTAATTTATATGCCATCAGCCAAGAAACATTTTCTTTTACAATTTAAGTCCTGACTTTAAGCACAGATTTTTCCAAATAAATTTTTAAAATAACACCTCATAAAATGAAACGAATTTTATCTTCTCATCTTATCACGGAAACTCCATTAACATTTCAACTTGTAATGTAAAAGGTAAGTAGTTAAAGTGCTACGTGAACAAATGTTTATGTCTCAGTGCCGTATAGTCGGATAACATTTTTATGAATCGCCAAGCAATAGAATAACACGCAAAGTATATTCACGCCATCGATGTAAAAAAGTTTGCCAAGTTCGCGTGTGAACTAAGTAAGCAGTAAAATTCGGATACTGTTACAATGTGCTATATGGATATAACGCAATTTCAGAAAACTTTATTAACAGCAAGAATGGTTGCAATCACGCTTCTTGTTCTTGGCTTTTGATAAAAATTTATAAAAGCAAGCAACATTTTGAAGGTGCCTTCTTATGAGAAATACGTATAACAAAGTAATAAGATATTTGCATATAATTATTTTGAAACAATTTAGTATTCGATTTTTGAAATTTTGTTTGGATTGAAATTAGAGCAAAAGTTATGATAGTTTAAAGAAACATTAAAAAAAAACGAATAGTTACGTTTTTTAGCGTCAATTTAATACTTTAACTGAGTTCTTTATTTAAAAAAATCTGCCCAAACGAGCCTGATACTTATATAACTAACAAAAGAAGCAATTTGTCTTTATATAAATTTAGAATTTTAATATTCTGTCAGTTCTGTATGGAGATATCATTTTGTGTCAGAATAAACCTTTTTATGAATCTTACATGTGAACGATATAGCATCACACACAAACTTCACATTTGAAAAATGGAAGTAATTTTTTATTAATTTTAATTTTTGTTTTCCTACAGTAATCTTTTATTTGTTCTTTTTCATATAAAGTAAAGAGTAAGACGTGCCGTAATTAAGGTGATATTTAGTTTGATTTATGACTTAAACAAGTGGAAACTTTTTGAAAAAATTTCATTAGTCAAAAAATTTATTTTTTGTCCCTTTAAGGTATTAAACTAGTAATACAAATCATATATCATTATTGAATAGATATAAAATCAAATAAATGAAGCTAAGGAATATAACTGAATTACAAATGCGAGAATTAGATTATTTTTATAAAAACAAAATATTATATTTATTTCAATTTCTACTTTTTTTAACGAAACTAGTTTGTATATTTTACATTGCTAAAACGTTGTAAAAACTGTTGCGTGATAACTTGTTGAATATGATGCTGAGCAAAGTTCTTTCTTTCCTAAAGATGTTTGATTTCGTTCAATATGGTTTGCGTAAAAAAATTTAATTTTGTCCTGTGAAGTAAAAAAAAAGGGATTCGTTTACGAAAAAGAAATGACAAAACGAACTTACAAATTAACCCTGAATAGAATAGAATGGAATTTAAAGATTTTCTTTTATCAAAAAATAGTGAAAAAAATATTTAAATAAAATTCACAGAAAAATAAATCAGATGGCAAAGTGTAAAAAAGGAGCGAAACATTTCGCGTTCAATAATTCCGTCCCATTTAATTATAGATTTATGAAACAAAGGTTTTTATTAATATGTATTTTTAATACTGTTGAATGCATATTGTTTTCTTTCGCACATTCTCGAATACATTTTCAATAATACTTATGAGCAGTCAAAATTAAATTAAAATGGGTTTTTGCACATCTAAATCGACTTTCAATATGCGAATATGGGAAAAACAAGTATTTTTAGAATCATTTACTAAATCAACTCACTTCCAATATAAATCAGTGAAAATATTGACTTTAAACCAGTGTCTGTAAACTGAGACTCGCTATCATTCGTCCCGAAGTAGTGAAAAGGTAAACAATTAGTTTAAAAATGTTCAGATATTCCCGATTTTCCCTTTTTTTCAACGCTCTAAAATAGTTTAAAATCATTTCAGTACAAAAAAAGGAAGAAAAGTGTTTAATTTTTTATTAGCCGTGGGAGAAAAAATAAGTTTAAAAAAGGAACTGAAAAATAAAATTTGTGAATCAACTTTTCTTTTAAAAGCATCGGGAAAATATAACAAAAATTTTATATTACTTTTCAAAGTTCATTTTTTTTTTACAAAACATAATAATAAGAGTAAAATACTTAAAATTAAGAGTTTTCCTTTTCTTATGTACGGATTAAATGGACTGGTTATAGAAAACTTCAGTGGTCACAAGATTTACTACCTGATAGTATACTATTATTCATTCAGTTTCATCAACAACAAAAAAAAATAACTTTAGATTTGATCTTTTTCTGGTTCAGGTCCAAATTACGATCTGTGGTTGAATAATTGGAGTATGATTGGGTCCTCCCTGTAAAATGGGCTGTGATGTGTGTGTGGCTGAAGTCGCACTCTCGACCATTGATGGTTTGCTGGCATTGACAAGTTTCATTAATAGCATCAACAAGGTACTGTTCAGGACTTTATGCCATTCGTACTTCGTAGGCAGCCTACGGAATTTCATAAATATTCATTTTTCATTCCATGCAGCTTCCTTAAGTTTCAAAAATATATCTGAGAAATAATCTAACAGTTTTCGAATCATTATGACTCAGTAGTATAAGGCAGTCATTGTAAAGGATTAGGGTTCGATCCTAAGTGACAGTTTGAAACTCAAGCAGCTTCTGATCAATGAGCTGAAATGCGGAAGACCTAGTACCATTGGTCAACCTAGTACCATTGGTCAGAAAATTGCGGAACCCTAAGCTTGATTTTCTCCGCGCTCAAAACGTGTTGAAGGAATACTTATAATTTTAGAAACATGAAATCAAGAGCATTGAAGGTGAAGATCAGCTTTGAAGGAATACAGAAGCAATTTTCTTCCTTTTGATTTTTTTTTCTTCCACTAAAGCTTTTATTTTAGTTGTGAATCAACCTTTTTATTTATATTAAAAAAGAGTTGAGAGTTAGAAAAGATATATTTTATCACTGGATATTCAGATTTTGATATTTTATCACGGTGTTTTAATTTTTTCTTTTACTATATTGAACAAGGCTGTGCATTTTCTGCTAGCGTCGAATTAAATAATTTAGATGCATGAGCGACGTTTAATAGCTATTGGCCCCCTTACTTACATAATATATAAATCTCTTTTTGAGCCGCGGTGAGGAATATTGAACACTAGTAGTCATAAACCCAAAAATTGGGTCTGCTGTTCAACGACGGTTATAAAATTATAAAAATGTCTTTTTGAAATAGTTAGGAAATATCACGGAAACATAAATTTTAAAAAATAGCAGATGTTGAAAATAAGAAGGTATTTACATATCTTAAAGATTAAATAACAGTTCTTGAGAGTCTTTGGGAAGAGTTTAAAGTTTCGAAATAATTTCTGTTGGTTTTATTAGATTAAATGTCAAACTTAAGCTACAAATTAGATTAATTTTTTGATATAAAATGCATACATTTAATACTAATTCAATCATGAATTAACTTTTGCAGGATGAAATAGATTTTAAATATTTTGCAGGTCACAAATTTTGAAATGTTTATTAATAAAACGCGAAATCTGGCTTAGATGTACCTTATTAGTTTATTTCTGTATTTCAATTTCTTTAATAGAGATAATATTTTCTCTCTATCGCAAATGTTTTAGGATTCATTAAAACTTATAACGTTTTGATTTTAGACGAATGATTATGCATTATTTTAAAATTTAAAACAATGAATTTCTAACTCTTTAAATCAATGGATCTAAAATTCAATCGCTTTCATGAAAGCCCAAAAATTGAACGGAATATTTTGTGCATATTTCAGACGTAAAATAAATTTCGAACGAGTTTTTCAACTACAGATTTTTTTGGAATTCGAGCTTATTTTTAACAGGGCAAACAAATACCTAATAAACAAAAAGTTAAAAAAAAATGAAGAAAAAAAACATAAATAAGGGTAAATATAAATTTTCTTGATACAATTTAAACAATTATGTGCTATTCATTTTATTATATTCCGTAAAGGCTCACAAAATATTTATGTATTTATGAAATTATATACTGAGATATATAAATTCTTGTATTAAAAAGATAAATTAGCAATTCAGAGTTTTAAAATTAGTGAATAAATTAGTTAAAATACTTTAAAACAATTTTAGAAAAAAATCTCTACTGCAACACAAAGCATTTTACATAAGTTTCAGAATTAATATTGAATTTTAAAGCCTAAATAATTCGTGTAATATGCTACTTCACTAACTTCCGTTGATTCGAAATTTTTGAAAGTAGCTATGAAATCGAATATTTAAATTGTTCTGTTTTAGATTTATACTCAATAATATACGTCTGCTATTTTCGCATTGAAGTTCGAAGATAAAAATGATTGCTTATCTCCGCAATTTTTCAATGCCACGAAGCCCACGGCTATATCGATAGAATAGAATACACTAAATTTGGTAATTTATAGACATGCGTTTTAAGATAAAATGAAACATTAAACGTAATGAATTTTAATGCAATAAAATCGAGGAAGCAATCAAAGATCCATTTGAAACAGTGCCTTAGAAAATATAATTTTATTTTAAAGTCTTGCGGAATTAATTGAAAAATGACTACAATTTGAATTAGGGGAAATTTAATCTAAATTTGAAAGATCAAATTAGACGTAAATGCATAGTTTGAAATATGAAGAAATTAAGAAGGGAATAATTCATGTAATAGAAATCTGAAGGATTTCATATTACTCTTAAGAAACTCAAAGAAACTTTAGAATTTAAGATCAATGTTAGTACTTATCGATTGATAATTTTCGTCTATTTGATTTAGTAATGTAACATTATAATAAATTATAATGGTAATATAAACTTAAGATTTCATTCCATATACACGAATATTAGTATTGTTCAATATAATTAATATATTCAATATGTAAAACAAATTCGTTATCTATACATAATAATAAACGCGGTTGTGTGTGTGTCTGTAATCACAATATATCGCCCCAAAAGCCTCGCCCAGGCACGAAACTCGGCATATAATTGTGTTTTGACATAATGAAGAAGTACTTTTTTTCTTTTTCAAAAATTTGGATTAGTTTTTTAGTTATCAGTCATTTTGTAAGAAAATCTATGATTTTTCGTCTTCATAGAGCCATATTCAAAAAACTATTAAAAATGCATATACTTTTCTTCACTTTTATAAATGTATGCTAATGCGAACCTTACAATTGAAATATTAATTTTCGACAACTTAAACCTATAATATATGAAGGAATTAATAATTTAATTGTAAGGTTCGCATTAGTTTACATTTATCAAAGTGGAGAAAAGTTTAACTTTTGTGTTAAAAATGTGGCAACATATTCGATACGTGAATAGAACGCTTCGCTTTGACATATTTGTCGCTGTTCATACTCGTTATAATAAGTTTTTCTTCTTCTTTCCACGCTCTATTTTTTTCTTAAGCGAAGACGATAATTTTTGTAGCGATATAGAAATAGAAATTGATACCATAAAAAATTATATAGAAATAGAAATTGATACCATAAAAAATTAATTCGTTTTCGTGTTCTTTTCATGTATTTAGCATTTTAGTTTTTTTTCTTAAGCGTTGTAGCTATATAAAATAGGAATTTAATTGTTTTTGAAGGAACGATTACATTAACCTTGGATCTCCTTGGTTTTTCTATTCTTTATTTTAACAGTTTTTATTAAATGTAATTAGTTATTTTCAGAAAGTTTCAGTTAGCAGGTAAGCACTTAGATTTTAATATTGAAGTTTAATGATTTGCTTTCATAGTAATTGTTGTTCTAAGGTATTCGTTGACTTCTTAAAAACCCGATTACTGACATGGCAGAACCGTCTTCCAAATAACTTTGCATTTTGTCAAAGAAAAAGATATTAAGAGATTCTCAAAGAAGAAGAAGGGCCCAAGAAACGTCTGTGGAACGTCAAAGAAGGATGGAACATGACCGAATTTCGACAAGCAATTCTAGAGCCCAAGAAGTATCAGAGAAACGTCAAAGAAGATTAGAAGAGTTTTACAAGAATAGAAAGAATTATATACTATCTGTATGCTGACTGACACAAGTTTTATTTTATTGCTGTTTCTTAAATATGTTATTAACTGCGTTTTAATTTTCAGCTATTGGCCAATGATGATTTCGAAAGCAGCTTTTGTATGCTTTTACAATTTCTGAGGTCTTTTTTAAAAAAAAAAAAACAAGTCTCCACCTGATAGTTATATTACAGGTTAGGTTGCCTTAGGTTACCATAGCAAAGTTACATCTTCAAACATCCTCAAGAGCTATAACACATCTGCAGCAGAACTGAATATGAAGACAAAATTGCAGGACAGGAACACTTTAATTGTCCACTAATCTTCAGATTTCCTGCTATGTTTTAAAAAACTTTATTTGTGAAAACCTTTAGCGTGGCGGGCAGCTGGCCGCCTTAAGCGGCTAGTATTAAAATATAAATGTTATATTGTACAATGTACTGTCAGCATGTTAACATTTTGTACAATACAAATAAATAGCTGATTTCCCAATGCTAATAAATTATTCAATAAAGGAGTAAGAAAATTATAACTTTTTTTTAAAGATTTTACTAAACATTGAAAATGAAGTATATTTCTTAACGCGTTTTCACAAATGGCGGCTATATCCGTCTTCAAAGTGTCTACTGTCTCAAACAAATATCTCTTTTTAATGGATCAGTTCATTGCCACTTCTTAAAAATAGTTCCCATTTCTCAATATCAGATTAACTAGAGAAAATTCAACCTAAAAATCAGTTAGCTGAAAATCCTTATAAATTTTTGTAAAATCCCTGTAAATTGCAACGCATTCGTTCATTAATTATCCAGTAATACACCTAAAGAAAAGTCGTGATGAGCCAATAATGGTTATTGTTGTCGAGAATTTTCACAAAAAAAACTGTTACAAAATGTGATAATTTTCTCTTCCAAACATGCGACTCAGCTCGATTTCATATTGAAGTCATAAACAAGTGGAAAAATTTGTTTCTGAGCACGGTCGTCAAATGAAAGAGTACGGCAACGTTTCAATCCAGCGATTTTTATAAGTGTAAGTCATTCGATTTAAATGGTATTTTTTCCCTCTTTAAAATATTTATTTGCACCAATTTTTTAAGTGATTTAAACTTATCTATCCAAACAGGTCATTTCGGAATACCTTGTATTAAAATATATTAGTACATTTAGTAATATAGATTTTATTTACGTCGCACTGTAGCTGCATAATGAGCTAATTTATTTTATTTTATAACCGTCGTTAAACAGTCGACCCAATATTGAACTTACGACTACGAATGCACAACTCCGTAGATTTGTAATTTTGAACCCAACCCTGAAGACAAGGGAACGCATTCATGGAGGAATTTTTGATGAAACTAAGTCGCATTTGCGTAACATGGAGAAGAAAACAATGGAAACCTTTCTCGGTTAGCCTAACAGCAAAGGGACTCACATATCCCATCTATCAGTGAGGATATTTTACGTCAGCACTGTGGTAGGTGAAAGCCGTGTGCGGAATTCATATCAACCAGTCATCTTTGAGATTTGAACCTGGTTCACCTCAATGTGAGGCCTCTCCTGAGCCACCACGGCTCACAATAGTCTATTGACGAAAGTCAGGGAAATATCCCAGATGATGTTCCAAAGATATGCAACCTAAAGGGGGTAGCTCTTCCTTTTTAGTAGCTGGACGACCTGTAAGCAAAATTAGCTTTTTACGGCAGACAGTTTAACGTGGATCGATACAGTGTAACCTCTGTCCCTTCGCAAGTTGATCAAAGTGGTCATCCATTCACTCACTGACCGCAGCCACTGATGCTTCACTTTGATATATTAGTAACCATGCCTTACAATCAGTAATTTGTACAGTGCATAGTAACAATTAGTTTGAAAAAAGAAAACCGTATTTAAAATTTTGTGAAATCGTGTAGGATTTTTATGGCACTTTCTGATGAATCATCATCAAATGCAAGTTTTTAAAAAATAGGTATGCATAGAACATTGTTATTGAATTAATAGATTCTGTTTTATTTCATCTAATAATCAAATGGAAAAAAGGTAGTACGTATCACAAATGAGCTTGTTACTCACATTTCCTTAGTAATCGAAACAGAAGAGATTGTTATCTTCGAAAAATATCAGAAGTCTTCCCTTATTAAGATCATATTCATCATCAGCAGAAAGTGAATCCTGTTGCTAACTATGACAGAAATGAGATGTTTCGATTTTAATGAAGGAAATATTTTATATCAAACTACTTAGAACTTATGCATTAAAACTTTTATTTATAAATATATTTATTTTTTAATGGCAATGCATGAAGTGGTTGGAATTTTCAGATATGGAAAAATTGTTTAAAACAGCAAAATACATAGTTGCTCTTTTAAGTATATTTAAGTTATAAAGTTAAAGTTTACTTGGAACCATTTTTATTTATTCTTAAAAAAACAAAAGTGTTTTGTTAAAAAGTATGAGTATTTTGAGTATGTTTCTCTTAGTTTATCAAACTAACATAGTCCATAATAGGCTCTTTTTTACGATAGATTTATATTTCAAAGAACAAAAAATACTTTTGATTCACAAAATTTAACATTTTTACAGATATTTTATTCGTATATATAGTTGTATATCTATTTTTTATATTCAATACACATAAAAAAATAATGTTTGAATGTCAAAATTTAGGTAGTTATGTAAGAAATACAGATATTCAATATACACGGAGTGTTCTAAAATTATAAATAGGGTCAACAATAACTTGAGAAATCTTATTGTATCTCATAGAAGGAGTATATGTTCTTATTGTATAACGTATGAAAGAATGAACATTAAAAAAACTAGTGGGCTGGCATGCCCATCGATGCTCCTAACCACTTAAGATAGCTATGAAATCTTATATGGTTTAGCTTGCAACTAACTCGCTACTAACTTAAATTCATTTGAAATGTGTTCCAACGTAAAATCTTAAGTATATTTAAATCAATTATTAAAGTCTTTAAAACGTATTCCTCATTAAAAAATTAATTAAATTAGAAAAAATAGTTTTTGGTCATTAATAAGTATTTTAAATAAACAAAAATTAAATCAAAATGAATAACATGAAATAAAAAACTTGGTGAAACGTGCATGACAGCACCTCTTCTACGCATTTTTTTAATTGTAAGTCTTTCTTAACAGTCATCAACGCTTTCTTCTGCCCTTTGAACACGATTTTTTATTATATTTCAAAAGCATAACATCACGACTTATACTCATCTATTTTTCACTGAATGATAGTAACAATGAAAACAATCATTATTATTAATTCTGCATAAGAATAATTAAAATTAAATATGGAACACGTTGTTTGTGGGTATGAACCATTCGCCTATTATCTTTCATTTCTACCCAATTTGTATCTCGGTTCATTTCAGCTTTTCGCTGTCCACGCGATAAAAGAATTTTCAATCATAACTTTTCAAGCATGTACGTTTACACTTTCAAGCCTATGACAGGTCATAGGCTTGATATTTCATTTATTTGTTACCAGAGCTAAAAATAAATGAATACTTTCTTGTCAGCATATAAGAGAAATTATATTATATTTTATATAATACATATATCATATTATATTATATTATATAATATATTATATATCATATAATATTATATTACATTATATATCATATTATATTACACATTATATATTATATTAATAATTAGATATTTCCTAAAATAAGTTATTCAAAGTATATAATAGCGAAAACATTTCATTCTTTACCTAGTTATTCTATGTAATAACTAACGGTAGACCGTTTAAAGGGAAAAATAAGCAATTTCAAAGTTATTTATAAATTAATTGATCATAAATATATAAAGTCTCTCGAAAAATAAATCATCTCTATTTGCGGATGATTAATTGATAAATTAAACGAAAAAGCAGATGATATAATTTATTATTGCTCACATTAATAACTACGTCTAAAAGCAAATGAATGAAGTGATATACAGACATCATTGCAAAGCACCTATAAACGGTTCAAAACCGACTAAAAGCAGCTAGAACCAGTTCAAAGAAATTTCGAGTGCCGTATTTTATTCGTTAACGATCAAGTTATTCTATGAAATACCAAGTTAAATCGTAGAGTTGAATAATTTCTAGTTACTTAACTGAGTTGTCAAGTTATTTCATGAAATACCTAGTTATTCTGTTTGAAATAACGAACTTTACACCTTAACAGTTATATACATCTAGGCATTCATGCAACATGCAGACAAGTGCTCATTTATTGTAATTTTTACTTTTCCTTCTTACAGAGTCCTAATCTATCGGTTTCCAACATATAAACATAAAATAAAAACGGAAATAAAAGCAGCATTAAAGTACAAATCAATAATTTATATTTCCACTAAAGTACAAAACATTTCAGCCCAATGTCTTCTTATAACGATCAATTTTTCCCTTTATTGACTTACCGTTCATAAAATGTCAATTTTGTCCGAAAATGATTGTTTTTAGTCTTGGGAGAAAATCACGCGTGGGAAATGGAACGTTTCCCAAACCTCACTTCTAGTAATTTAGAAATCTTTTCATATCTAGAGTGTGTTCGATTATAGCTTTTATGATGTGATGGTATTTTCTATATCGACTCGTAAAATATTTTATTACAATGTTTTATAAGGATGTAACAAATGGTTTTCGATTTCTTTTGTAGGAAACGAAACAAGTAAATTACTTGAAAGAGGTGAAATATAATTTTTACACAGCCCGAAATATTTATTACTTCATGAAGTATAAAGCACGCTTCACAAAACGTTTATAACAGTTGACGTTGAAAAAACGTAGTTCTGCTAACTTGAGTAAAGCGGCATATATTTTTCATTCCAGAATTTTTAGTTTTAACTCAAATAGTTTTCGACAGATGGCATTCTAGACAGCAAAAGCGTATATGCACGAAAAATAGAAAATCTTACAGTTTTCGAAATCATTTAATGGATAACAAAAAAATGCAATTCCTGATGAACTTTGGAGATAAATATTTCTAGCAATTTATAATATGAATGATATGCTTTAATATCATTGATTGTCTAATTGGTTACGTTAGAAACTTCTTAAACTTTAGAGAAGCAATTTTTCCCGTTATTTCCTTAATTACAAAATTTCGTGTTTCATGACTTATCAGTACGGTGTTAAATACCAGATATTTTTCTCTTCAAACTATATTTACTTCGAGATTTCACCAAAAACTTATGGATAAATATTTTGTTTACAAATTACTTGTTACAAATACCGATTGAAATAGTTAGTGATTACTCAATTTCTAGACTGACACAAAACGTCTGAAACTATGAAACAATGTTAGAATTATAGTTAATGATTTTCTTCTTTACCTCGAACTATTATTGAGCTCTTCTACTAATGAAATAAATCCTTAACATCCAATTATTTTCAGATGAACATCGCTCAAATGAAAAAGTATATAATTGAATTTGCTCTTTATTTATCGGTGTAGACCAATAAGCAATGAAAATCTTATTTCTGAAGAGGTTTACAGATAAACATTTGTTACAATTCATTACTCTTAATACAACGCACAGCATTAACTTCTTAGTAAAAAAAATAAAACATACATTGTAGCAGTCAAGTTCAGTTTATTTAATTCGCCTTACACATTTATGTATTAAGATGATGTATGGTATATTTTTTTCTAATTTATAATTCCGTTTCACATTTTCAAGAAATCAGCGCTGAATAAATAATGATAGGCATGCGTTCTGTTGTAATGAATTATGAAATATATGCACTTATTAGCTTATGTTATTAAAGTAAGTTAGTATTAATGTAGGTTACTACAAATTTCTTTGTCTTTCCATTTGATTTAATTTTTGTTAATTAAATGGTTGATGCATAATTTCATCAGACTCATAATTTAGTTAGGTTTTCAACATAAAAAAAATGTTTAAGTCATATTTGTTAGTTGGTGTTAACAAATATCGAAACAATGTCTTTTTTAACTGTAACTTATGAAAGAATTCAAGTTTGTTAATTGCAAACTTATTTTGTTTAACGTCGTTTGTCTTTATTGTTAAATGATTAACAGTTGATATTAATAATATATTATGTACATCACGCAAAAAAAAAACTAAATAAACGTAACTGCATGAATAACTTTTGATCTAATGATCGGATCTTCACCTTTTAGGACTCCATATTAAAGGGGAGGACGATACTTTAAGTTACAAAATCAGACACAAAAGCGTTATTTCTCAGAAAAAAACCGTACCCTTTTTTCGACGGATTCAGATTTCCGATTGCTAAAATTTTAGGGGTAACTACAATTAGGGAAATAGGGTCCCAAGAGTTTAGTCAGTAGAGCCGTCTAAAGTTTGGACCCATTAATGTTAATTTTATTTTTTGTGTATTTCGACGTATCTTGAGAAATTTTTAAGCGAATTGGAAAGTTTTGCACGCAATTATAAAACGAATTTATCCAAAAATAATCCCATGCAAAAAATTAACTTTTAATGAGTTTTTACTTTTTTCCTTAATTTTATTTTATAATAGTCAAAACAATTTTGAGCATTAAGGTATACAATTTTTCACAGAAATTTAAAGAATGTATTTTTATGAAGCATTTCTCACAGATCCTTAGCGTTGGATACGATGCATGGCAGAGTATTAAATAGGATTATTTCATACTTAACTAAAAGAACTTAATAAAACAGTATTAGTTTCGTTGCAAAAAATAAGGTTTTTTGTTTTTGTATTGAGAACTAATTAAATTATTTTCACGTGTCATTAATGTGAACTGAGTAAACCAAGATAATAACCTGGCTTGCATACAGGGACCATTGCCCGATATTCTCAACATCTGTTTTTCAATGTGAAGTATCATTGTTCGGTATACATTTTCAAACTATTCCTTATGCTAATGTTTTCTCAGTTAAAAACCATTGCTTAGTTTAGTTAAAAATCATTGCTTAGTATTTCCTATAACGATGTTATTTTTAGTTATTATCAACAATATCCAAATAATCCTGTTAAAGTATTCGTGATTTATAACAAAAAAATATTTTTTTTAATAAAGAATAATATTTTCTTTTGATCATCAACTCAGTAATATCTATTTAAAAGAACAAAAAAAAATTATTTTTCTACATAAATTGCGTTTTATATCTTACCTAAAGAACATTTGCCAATATTAATGCGAGATGGATTAGATAAATCTCACTTTCCATACTTTACTTAACCTAAAAACTCCCAGTATTTTTTGAAAAAAGGCCACTCACGCTCGCTATTATTAAAAAAAATACTATGAATTTATCGATTTTAAAATTCATTTTTACTCTTAAATTAACATATTAAGTCCTTGCTTGAATAACGAGCTAAATTCAATTGTTAAAAAAATGGAGTTAGGCTATTTTTATAAAATAATTCTTATCTACATGCATATATACATACATATCTACATATATACATACATATATATACCTATATATATATCAGGGGTCTGTCCAGACATTTTGTGAAAGGTCCGTTTTTGTAAAATTATGAAAAAATGATTCGTAATTTGTGAATATAAAATAAACGTTAAGTCACATTCTTTCAACCAGGGTCCGCTTTTGTGAATTTGTGCAAATAAGGTCCGTTATTGCAAAAAAACTTTTTCAAGGAGTTTTTAAATTGTAAAGACATACAAGATTATGCTCAACACTGTAAAATTATAATTAAAAAAATTTAATTTTCAAAAATAAACAGCAATTGCAGCTACTAAATTAACGATGCACCATATAAATGTTTGGTATTTAGCCTATACTGCTGAACGCAGAATATTCATTTCGGAGGAATAAAGGAAGAAGGGTCTGCCGAAGACAAAATTTAGTTCGTTTACATCTGTCTTTCTTCTCCCCCCCCCCTTCCTGTGAAGGGTTTATTCGATTAACAAAACAATAATGAAGATAAACAAATTTGTGAAGGGTCCGATTAAAAGATAAATAATTTTGTGAAGGGTCCGTTTTTAAGTTAAAATATTTTGTGAAGGGTTCGTTGACGGACCCAGATTTCTTCTAAACAGACCCCTGTATATAAACACATGAATATATATAATATACATTTAATTTCAACTTGTATGTAATGTACGGAAAAGCTACTCTTTCCTGTTTCTTAATCAAATAGTAGCCATATAGCTTCTTAATCAATAATAAAGATTTGGGAATTATTATAAACAATGTATTTCAGCCGTATATCCGGTAATGCTTTAAACAGGAAATATGTTAAATTAACATTCAGAAAGGGGGTGTAATTTAATGAATTAGTCTTTATTATGCAATCCTAAATTAGCTTAAAATTTTCTTTTACTTATTATTCAACAGTTTTTATTGCATTTAAAATTGTATAATGAAACATATTAAACCGTAATGTAGAAATTTAATAACATGATACTTAGAATCATCTTGTCTTGAATGGAAATAAGGTTCAATTCAACATCTGCATTAGGATTGAAATAAATTTGAATTAATCCATTTTCTGTATCATGTGTCTAAAATGAACCATAAGTATCAATCGTATAAGTTAACCATATCAACCAACTGTATCAACCATATTATCTATGCCTTGAATTTATGGTTTGAGAGTCATCTGCAGCCTGAACCATAAAATGGTTCTAGGTACATTTTATAATATTTTTTTATAAGAATATTCAAAATTGATTTTTATAAGAATATTCTAAACTGATTTTATTAGAATATTCTAAAATTTGTATACTATACTAATATATATCTTCTCAGATAATTTATTTTGAATAATTGTACAATAGCAATTAAAAAATAAGAGCACAAAACTAATTTTAGTAAATTCAGTCATAAAAATGTACATAAAATCTTTTTACACCTTTCACGCATGTTCGTTACAGATAAAAAGCTCCATTTGAATAAATATTTCTTGCATTTCCGACATTGTAGAAAAAATATTCCCCTTTTATGTAAACTTAACAACTTACTCTTTTAGAATGTTTGCTTCTTTTAAGAATAAGGGATAAAGAAACTTTGTTATTTTAATTCGACTTCAAAAAACAACTTGTATACTTCAAATTATTTCCTCTGTAAAATCAATTTGCAGTTATCGACTATTTTTACCAAAACATACCGAGAAAGGAGAATCGATTATTTCTTGACTATCATAATCGATTCACATGGTATTTTTAGTCATCGTTAAGGAGGAATGTTCGAACGTCCTCTCTTGTGTTTTCACAATGACAGATGGCAGAATGAATAAGTGTTCTAAAATCGAATGTAATTTTCTTTCATTTTATATTTTGAAGTACAATAAAATAAACATTCTTTCAATTATCAAAGCATTTTTAACTGAGTATGTTTTATTTTTCTGAAAAGTATGTTTTTCTCCCACATAGAGAGTTTTTGTTTACTTTCCGAAAGAAAATTTCGTTTATTTAAAAATATATAGTTAAAATAGCACTGAAACGTTAGCTCGATTATAACTAAGGGATAATATTATATTAATTTACTTATTCATTAAACTTCATTATTTATTATTTACAGACATTCTGCACTTATACTGAAATTTGTGAAACTGTTAAGCATCTGCTCATAGTTTTGTGAGTGAGTTTTCTCCGAAGCTTTTTCCTTTTATGCCCCTGTGAGACAGGGATCTGCTTTTGATGGAGAGATAGTTGCAATCTGAATAGCTCTAGTCCAGTTACAGTGTTATATCGATCTTTTTAAAAAAGCTGTTGTCCTATGTGACTCAAGATCTGCTTTGCCTGCCATTGCATCCTTAAATAATCCCTTAATTCGAGATATTTTAGATTGCCGCTTCCAACTTGAATACCTAGCATCCCTTAAGAAAACCATTGTTCTCCAGTGTGTTCCTGTCCTTTGCGGGGTTACGGGTAATGAAAATGCAGACTACTTGGCAAAAATGGGGGCCTTAATTATTCAGATTTCTGCGCACAATATGCCCTTCTGTTCTATCAAACAGCTTATCAAGAGGACCTTTAAGACCTGTGCTCATGAAGAACTTATTGACCGTACTTCTACTATGTCTTGGAGGGCTACCATTCTAAATTTGCGAAATGACCCAAGACGAAGAGCGGGGGCTGAATCATCTATCTAGATTCTGCGGAAACATCTATCTAGATTTGGTATCGTTCCTTCCTCGGTATGCACTCTTTGCAGTTCTGGTGAGGACATGGACTCCACGCAATTTCTCCGCTGCTCTGCACTTTGCAGGAATTCTATCACTGAACGCTATTGGGAAGCTAGAGACATGTTGCGATTAATAGACTCTGTTGCAGCATCTTTTGTTTTTGTTCTTATTTTTATTCGATGTTTATGTATGCTGTTACTGTCTATAATCTGCCATTGGAAATAAAATTAAAAAAAAGCTTCGTGAGTTTGTTAAAATAGGGGTGCAGATCATAGGAAAAAAAATAGTGATCTGTTCAGAATTTTTGCGAATGGTCTGTTTTTGTGAGATTGCAAAACGATCTTCTGTTCTGTGGAAAAAAATACAAAAATGTGTATCTAAAGGAACTATAGTTTTAAAATTATGATTTAATGACTTCATTGAATCCATTAATCAAAAGGAAAAATTAACAGAGGGTCCATATAACGACGAAATATTTTTTGAAGAAACTATTTTAATAATAAAATATTTCATAAAGGGTAAATTTAACAATTGCTTTATTTTATTATTTTTTTTGCTTTATTTTATATCTATTAGAATTCTATATTATACAGAATTCAAATTAATTATAACACAATTAATAATATTTTCTACAGTCTAGAAAAATATCCGATCATTAGAAAAAAGAATACAAAGATGATTGGCTTGCTGCTCTCTGCTTAGAAAACGAAATTTATTCTCCCCAATTACCAAAATTATTTCCGAAATTTGTAGACAAAGTTGAGTGTAGATAAAGAAAATAACACTATGTTCTCAAAATAAACACCATTTGCATAAATAGCGTCGCACAATAGTTAAGTTGAAATTGTGTGACATGAAACAAAAAACATTGTTTTACAGTTTTCCCAGTCATAAGCACTATTTATTGCGAGATTCGTAACATTGAACCATTTAAAAATTTGAATCTTCGATCATTTTTTTGACATTCAAAAGAGATTTAAATTTAACAATAAAAATAATGTGTGAATTTATACAAAGACAATAACAAGATTGAAGAAAATAGTTGCAAAACCATGTTAAAAAACAAAAAATAAAACTATGTAGTTCTTAAACCTTGGAAAGAGAGTTCTAAATTACAGGAATGCGGATGAAGTATAATTTCAAAATAAGTATGCCATTCATTACAAAGTAAATAATGCAATTGGCGATTTTATTTAACAAAAATACAATTATAAAACAAATTTTATTTAACAAAAATACAAATATTAAGATACAATTTAAAAATGATAAAATTTTAAGGTTTAAAGTTCAATTGATGTGAACATAAACTTTAAAGGTTACATAGAGAAAAAGTTGATAGTCATTATGGTAAAATTTTCCGTTTTTCCGCTCTTTGTAAACGCTATAAGACTCGGTAATTTTTACCGAAGCCCTTTGGTAAAGGTTTTAGTAAAATTGGTAATGATTAATTGGTAGAATTGGTAAAATATGGATATATATGCGATATAATTTGTTAATGAGGCAAAATTTAGATACCTTAGATGATAGCTTATTGATCTTAAAGCAATCGGAGGTTTATGACAAATGTTGATAAGTCAATTTCACTCTTCCATATCATTTTTTTCATGTTTGGAAAATTCACAAGAGACTTCATTTTCAAATGTGATATCCACAAAGCTAGCTTAGCTCTGAACGAGTTTAAAGACCCTATCATTCTTGCTATATGTCTGCCCTTTCCCTGCAACTCCAAGTTTAAATTATTTAGCTCTTCCATTATGTCCGTTATGAAAGACAAATCTGCTAGCCAATGAGAATCTCTTAGTTCTAAAAACATTTGATTTTTTGTTGCAAGATAATTTTTTATTTCTTCAATTAAAGTAGAAATCTATCAAGTACTTTGCCTTTACTGAGCTGTATTTGCATAGCATAAACTTTGCATAGCATTTTATGGGAAAATGGAAAACAATTATTTTATCGTTGGACAGCGGGTGCACCTAGACCAATCGTCGGGCGCCATGGTGTCCGCGGGCATAGGGTTGGGTATCCCTGCCTTAGAGCATGTCATAAATACTAGTCATTCGGTTATATTTATTTGTATTTTTTACTCAATGTATAGTATTGAGAATAATAATTTTCTAGAAACCAGAACTTCTGGTAAACCGTTGGCATATGAATGAAAAAAATATCAAATGCGTAATTTAAACAGCGTATATTTTGATTTTATTAACCAGAAATAAGTTTTTTTTAACCAGAAATGTCATTACCAAACTGTACTGTAATTTTATCAGAATTTAGTTCACCATATATCAAAGGTGAATGTAAGACGTGCTAACACAAAATGAAAAAAAAATTGTTATTCAAAGTCATAAGTTTAGTTTAGGCTTAAAAAGTATCTGACAAGAAAAAAAATAAAATATTGCATTCCCCCCCCCCCAGAAAAAAAGAGGTAATGAAAGCTACATAAATTTGGAGTACATTCAAGAACACATTTGTTTACTGAAGGTATCGAGCACTAGTTTACCACTACTGTACGATGGTACCTAGTGGTAGAGAAAGATCTTCGAAATGCTCACCGATGTTTCTATACATTTTAAAGTTATTTGTAACAAATTTATTAAAATAGCCGTTACTACATTCTTCTAGCAATACTTCTCAATTATGAAGACTATTTCAAGCAATTCTATGTTGGTTAAGTTCTTTCAATGATAAAACTGAAAATTATTGACCAGGTAAAACAACGTCTAAAAAAATTCACCAGTATTTTTTTATACTTATTTCTATAAAATGCCTCTTTTACTTCAGAACTCTTTTGGAAAATTTCCAATATGTTTTAAAGAAACTTTTTTATTTTATTTCGGAAAGTATTTGATCCCCCAAAAATAAGAAATATAAACATGAATTGAAAAAGATTTCAATGTATTATTATCGACAAAATTAGAAAGAATTGAAAGATCTTCAACGTTGCTGAAACCTAAATTCAGATTTTTTTTCTTTCCTATATATAAAGATTTCATTTATTTCCACAAAGATGTCTCCAATATCTTAAGCGAAATTTTCCCTTTTAGTGTCTCGGACACTATAAAAGCGGAATTCGACAGTAAATTGCTCCCACGTGCTGTGAAAGGAAAATTGTCTTGAAATTTGATTGCAAATCTCTTTCACGTTCGAGGCAAGAATTTTCCTCTTTAGTATCTATAAAAAGATATTCTACGGCATGACTTTCATTACAATTTTAAAAGGTATATCAAACGGTTACATTGTTTTGCTTTTGGAGAGGATAGTGTCTTTAACTAGGCATTTATCGGAATAAACATTTGCAATTAGGGATTATTAAAGTGCAATAAAAGTCTAGACTTATTTTAAAAATCGAAAAATGTAAACTATTTTGGCCTTAAAAATATATTTCAATCAATAAATTGTTACCAAGGTTAATAATAAAAGATTTGAAAGAAAAGGTACCGCGTCCCCTTAAAGAGAATACGAGACAGTTTTTTAAAAGGTAAATAGTTATAAAATTTACTTATTAGACAGAATATTTAGCAGAGTTGAGATTTTTAGTGCATTATTTGAATTTTAAATGCTTTTTTTTAAGGGCAAAATATATTTTGCTTTTCCTTTTTTTTTTGTTGCTACAAATCTTGCGTTTTAATTTTTACTTTGCACTAAAAGCATTTTTCTAGATAACTTATCTATCTAATACTCTATATCGACTAATGCGAGCTCTGCGAATTTGATATGTTCTTGTTGAGCTCACACTAGTACATTCAGCGCTAGTAAAATGGGTGTGCTAAGCCATTTCGAAAGTCATTGTTACAACACGCAGAAGTTAGCGTCAATGACGTAATCGACCACTATGTATATTTTTGCATCTTTCTCGCATTTTGTTACAAAGAATTCGTACTTTCTGTCCATTTAGTCGCGGAATGACATAGTACGCATGCAATTACTGAAAAAAGCAATTTGTGGAGAATACACTTTTAATACCTATCAAGAGTTTAAACGATATTTTTAACTATTTTTTTATTTATTAATTGAAATATTATAATACTTTTTTTTTAAAATTTGCCCTAATTTGTTTGAAATGAATAACGTAAATATAAAAATGTATTTATTTTTAATTCGTAGTCCATTAGTCAAATGATTAGTTTTATATTAACTGTTTTGAGCTATCTGTTAATAAACAATTATGCTTCGTAATAATGATAATAAAACATCTTTAAATTTAAATTTTGCAATAGAAAGACTTAAACTCAATTTCAAAAACCTCTTTGCCATCTTTTTATTTTATTTTATAGGAAACTACTTATTTATTTAGGTAGCTTAGAAAAACTTGAATTTCTACTGCCTAAGAATATTTTCCTTAAAAATGCTTTGATTTGAATTTTGCCATTTACCTAGTCTGAATCTCATTTAGATTATATCAAGGAATATGTTTTCAAGGAATACCAAAAGTTTCAAAAATTCTTGTATGACATTAAAGTAAATAAATAAAAAAATTTGAAAGGAAAACAAAATATAGTCAAAAATTCCAATGCTGTTTTACTTTACCTAAACAAAAAAATTTTAATTTTGACAGATTTTCTTCCTACAGTGAAAGGGTAAAATGAAATAAATTTAAAAGCACGCCAAGCGAATTCGAAGCGTAAATTGCACATTTTGAGATAGAACTGTAAATTATAAATTAATTGCTCAACAGGGAATAAAATTAGTCTATTATTGAAACATTTTTTTCCTTACAATTTTCGATAATTATACACAGAGAGCATCATTGACTACAATTTGGAGAAAACACTTTACTCATACATTATACTAAACACTATACACTATACTAAACACTATACTAAAAAATTTAGAAGCGCCACCGTTGCTTTAAGTGTTCAACTTTGCATTGCATTTTGTTCTCTGATAAAAAACTATAAAACTTAGTACAAGGGTGAGTAAAAAAATTGAACATGGAGTATGACGGCAATTAGTTCAAAAATTAAACTTCTAGTAAAAAAGAAAAATACTATACAAGCTGATCAACAACCCACTGAAATAGAACTACGAAATTGTAATTTGACAAGCTAGAAGAGATTTTTTTTTAAAAATTCTAATTCATTTAAAAGTCATTAAAACTTTATTCGTGTATTCTTCTTTGCGTTTTTCCTTTAAACATTGAATAATTATCCATTGTTATAGAAAAATATGCTTATTTCTCTTTATTTTATAAGCATGTGTTTAAGTTGATGTCAAAAGTAACAAAAAAGAGATTATCTGCGGCAAGATTGCGAAATTTTTAAAAGTAAAATACTAAACACTATAGAAACAATCTGTTCCATATTGGCTGGCGATTAAAATTACTTCTTACTGAGTTAGATATCTGTATTAACTAGCTTTCTTTCAGACACTAATCATTATTTTTCTACTTCAGGTGACCATTCGATTCATTCAGATTCACATAGAATTCCAATAATTCTAGAACGTTTTCCTAACTTAATGCTCTCAGTTTTTCTGGAATGCGTCAAATTTTTACAGAAAAAGACAATGATTAAAGATAAACAATTACGAGTGTTAGTCAGAGAAGCGAGCAGGGGGTTTGAGGGTCCAATTAGTATAAAAAAGTTATTATCTTATGTGGTAAGCATGATACTCGAAACTCAATACATATTATTTATTGATTTAATAAAATGAAATATTTTAGAATAATTTTTCATTTGAAATTAAACAGGTAAGTACTTGGCTCGCTCGGGGTATTCATTTTATGATAAATAAATTGCGATTTTCAAACTTATTTAATTATGAAATTTTAGGGTAATTTTATAATGTAGGGTAATTTTATGAAATTTTAGGGTATATTTTTAAAGCGTTAGGAAATAAATTGTTTGCCAGAAAAAAAATTTCAGTTTCATTAAAATATTAATTTAAAAGATGAATTAAGAATTTTTTTAATACTACGAGTTTCCACTTTTGCTCGTTCCTTTCCCCAATTCCTTCAGTTTCTTCTTATTTATCATTGTTTTTTTAATCAAATCGATTTTACTTGTACCCCCCCCCCCCAGTAAATTCAGGATTCAGTGGGATTAGGAATGAGTTCAGTGCTCGTTTTAGGAGTTATAAATCAAATAAACACGTCACTGAATTTTACTGTTGGCAAAAAAATTAAGAAAAGAAAGAAAAATACATGCTAAAATAGATGATACAAAAACTTAAATACATTAACCCCTAACACATATCCTGCAATTGATAGTTGTCTATTATTTTATAGACTTGTTGAAAAAGTGTTGAGTTCTAAAGAAGAATTCATGCAATCTTTTGCACTGAATGTCAAACAGACCAAATAATTCATGGGTAGAATGATCTGTATATCCGTTTTGCACGACATGGGTGTTTTTTTCAATCACTTGCCTTTGTATTGTCTTAAAATCTTAGAAAAGGCAGACGACAGGTGCGTGTGCGAAAAAAGCAAAATGCGTGATTTCCTCTCATTCTTGTTGAAGTCGTTCATGGGAATCTTTTTTTTTTCTTCATTTCTTTTTTTGACAAATAAATTTCTGACGAAATAAATTATTTACTCTTTGATACGATATTTATTCCGTGTCACTTATAGTCTAAAGATCAATAAAAAGGTAGAGGAATGGTTACTATTTTCCAAGATAGATCTGAGAACTACTAGAAAATCATGAATTCATATGTTTTAAGTAACTATCAGTTGTGATGCACACCAATTTTCCGCTGTAATAATTTCAGTAACACATTTTGAAGTTTTGATAAATTTTCTATTACCGCATATTGTTGGAAAATTGGACATAAATTTCAATTATGCAAACTATTTTCATCAGCTAATCTTGGAATCTCGTTACCATTCATGTGAATGCATATTCTCTAGTTAACAACATGAGTTCACTATCCTATTGCGCTTAGAGATGCATTATTTGACTCTATGCTCCTTTGAAAGTTAAGAAAAGTTCATTTTGATATAGGATTTAAGTGGTCATCTGCTACCTCATATAGTTCCGTTTCATTTCCTTATCAAATTATACAAACATGCTGAAAAAAATATAAAAACTTTTAAAAGCTACACACGTCAGACAAAAATTTAATTCGTGCTATCGTTTACGAGATATATATATATATATATANCAACAATGTTAAAATTTTTTTAAACATTAAAAAACAATTTTTTTAGCCGTAAAAAATATTGAGGACCTTCCTTTTAAAAATTGCAGATTTATTTCATTATGGTTCAATTTCAAATTCAACCCATTTGCGCATAGTGTTTTCTTAAGAAAACTGTCATTTTTTCTTATAAAAAAAAAAGGAAAACATTGTTAAATTAAAATAGATAATTTAGGGTCCCTATATATATATATATATATATATATCATAATTATTAAAAAAAAAGGTTATAGTTTCGTATCCTTACTGGAATCCCAGATTTTTGCGACATATTTCGATAAATACGTAATACATTCGTTTTTTAAAAAGAAACAACTACATGACGATGCAAGATCATTGGATTTCATCGGACCACTTAAAAAGGCACATCTTATGCTGACATGCTCTTAACAAATCAAATGCGCGATAAGTAATTTTTACTTTTCGCTGTCGAAGAAATCGTCTGCAAGTTTCAGTCGAAATTTTCTTGAGGTCGTTAGTATGATGAATAATTCAGTACTCCCACCTCAAAAAATGAAATATGCTGAGAGAACAATATTTGGGGACACCCGAGTAAACTTCGACGTCCGAATTGAAAAGTAATTAGAG
Organism: Parasteatoda tepidariorum; assembly: GCF_043381705.1. Classification (NCBI taxonomy): domain Eukaryota; kingdom Metazoa; phylum Arthropoda; class Arachnida; order Araneae; family Theridiidae; genus Parasteatoda; species Parasteatoda tepidariorum. The sequence continues at coordinate 95,366,554 of NC_092204.1, read as the reverse complement.
AAAGAGAACTAAACATTTGCAGTCGAATGTCTGCTAGAGATATTAAAGTCTTGTTTACAGTAAAAAAATTTGGTTTGGGGTGGGCTTGGTCTGACGATAAAACTTTCATAAACCTTTCTTACTTTAAAAATAAATAAATAAATAAAAACGTTTGGTTTAGTAATTAAGCAGAAAAACGTAAGCGATCTGCTTTTTTGTTTGTTTTATTTACACTAATTGTCAAATGACTTTCATTTAGCTTAAAATTTTGATTTTCTTTAATTTTTGTTTCAGTCATCTTGCAGTTCCAGTTGGTTCAGTTCTTCCCTTCTCTCTTTTTACATATCAGTGATAACAAAAGTTTGATAAGACTACTACAAGAAATATGTTATTTGGGCCCCAACCAACATTTTTTTTCTTCTTTGGGGGACCTTGCTAATGGAATATATCGAAAAAAATGAAAGCAGTATAAATCGCCGAAATTAACCGAATTTCAAATTTTTTTATATTATTTAAAGTAGTAACAAAGATACTGTAGTATTATTTTTAAAAAAAGCTGGAATAAAACAATCTCGTTACCTACCATGCAAAGAAAGAACTTAAACAGATGTAGAAAAGTTCAGATAGACAAATATTCATGTTCTTAATTTTGATAATGTTTTTTAAAATAAACAATAATTTTTGTTTAAACTTTTATTGTGAGAGTGGTGAACACTACTGGAAAAAAAATATTTCGCAAAAACCTCAAAGTTAAGAAGATTTAGATTTCTTTGCTAATTTATCAAAGACTGCATTGATCTATAAAAACATTAATCTTGATATGTACTGAGAAAAAAAAATATATTGTACAGGAAATTTTAGAATGAAAATATTTTATTATATAAACAAAAATATCGACTTGCTCCGCTTTGCAAGATAATATTTTCTAGTGGCAACGAAAAAATGATTTTAGTTTTCTAGTGATAAACTAAAAAATTGAGTTATTTTTAGTTCAGTATTTCTCATTTTAAGTAATTTTCCCATTACTAAAAATTGAAAATTCAAAGTATCATTGCAAGTGCTTTGCAGTTTTCTAGTGTTAACACTTTTAAAAAGTGTGAACGTAATTAACCATATTCCACAAGTTTCACTATTTAATTCGCTACCAATTTATTTAAACATTTTAAGAAAGAAGAGCAGTTGGTATCACCGTGTAAAGAATAAAAATGCATTTCAGATAAAACAAGGAAATGCTGCTGAATTTATCTTTTTTAAAAGCATTGAGATAAAATAATACCAAACAATACATCACTACATAAAAATATATGCCCAAGTATTTGTATCCATACGCCCATAAAAATGATAAAGGAAATACTATTTTCTTCGATTTGTTTCTTTCCATTCCTTACAAAACCAAAAACATTTCGATAGCGTCTGATTTGAAATCTTCACATATCAAACAAACAAACAAAAAAGTCCCTAAACTGAAACTGTAAAACAGCTTTAAAAGAAAACCTATCAATTCATTTGTTACTGTTGCAAACAAATAGTACAGCTTTGACTTTTAAAGGGTAATAAGGAAGTGCTGAGAATAATAGTACTTTATTATCGGTACATCCAGAAAAATCAAAAAGGGAAACGTGGTAGGGAGATTCAGAAAAGTACCGTTGTGTTTAATATATTTCCGATACTGACTTCCGGACGCATCAATTCCCGAGTTGTAGCTGTAGAACTCCCTTTCCAAGTAAACGAGAGAAAATCCTAGAGAAAGTAGGGAAAAGTTTTAAAGCAGAAAACTGGGAGAGAAAGGTCATATTCAAATAAGTTTTCTTTAGTTATCGGGTTAAATGCTTCTCTAAAAATAAACCGAAAAGCGATTCTCCAGTAATTTGTTTTAGAGAAATTAAAACAATGGTGTCGAAGGCATAGATAGGCAATTTTATTTCTTCTATTTAAATCTCAAGTTATTATTTAATCAATATATGTTAGTTATTTGGAGTTCGTTTAAAAATTGAGCTCAATAAAGAGAAGCTGTATTTTAAACTATAAAATATACGATCCTATTAAAACTAAACTTTGGTGCATTGCAAAAATAAATATAATAATTTAACACGTAAAATCTAAGAATTAAATATAACTTAAATATCAGCAAGCTCTTCGAATATCTTTTATTTTAGCAAAAATTAAGTTTTATAGTAGTGGCAATCATAAAAGTATTTATGGTTTCATTCTTAAATATTAATTAACTTATTAAATTACTAAATATTTAGGTAATATTTAATATTAATGTAATTTATATTTCAGTAACATTTATATTTAATTAATTAATATTTAATATTTATTAAATCAAAATAAATTTATTATAATTTATTTATTATAATTAATAATTAACTAATTTATATATTAGAAATCCTGAAACTCTCTGAAAATTAGAACTATTTTTTCCCAGTTTTCAACTTATTTTCCTGTTTCAAAAATCCGGTTTACCTCCGTTATTGGCGTGGTTGGTAGTTACTCTCACGCGCTACAGGCTATGGTCAGGTAAGACTCCATAGTGATAACCATAATACTGTCGGAGCATTTCAGTGTGGAAATTTATATAGGTGGTAGATGGTGGTATTACCCCAACCCAAACCTTTCGGGACATTTCCGACTTCGAGGCAGGAGATAATTATATTTGTGTAGATTCTGAATCACTAATGCAAGATTGGAATAAGTGTAGTCCGATCAAATACCTAGCCTTACTCACGGGGAATGGAACCCCGCCACAATGGAAAAGACGGGGGTTCAGTACTATTTTGCCAAAAAATTCAACAGATTGTAGTAAAGTAGCACATTATCGGCGAAAAAAAGGAAAGTATTAGTTTAAACAACTTAAATTAAATTTAAATTGTTTGCTGCTAAATGTTGTTTATTTTGATTTTGCACCCCATTGAGTCTATCTATAATAGGAAATTATAAAACATATCGCCATTTTTTTATGTCTTAATTTATGTTGAAAATATAAAAACTTAAAAAGATTTAAATTAATATTGCAAAGTTAAATCTGTGTTAAATTTTTCTGACATTCTTATTTTATAACCGTCGTTGAACAGCCGACCCAATTTTGGGTTTACGACTACTAATGTTCAACTCCGTAGCCTTGTAATTATGAGCCCAATCCAGAAGACAAAGGAGCTCCTGGATCAAGTATTGGAGGAAATTTGCCTTTGTGGAGGACTTTTTATTGGAACTAACCAGCATTTGCATTACATGGAGAGGAAAACCAGGAAAAGGTCTCAAGGTAGCCTGACTACAATGGGACTCTAACCCATAGTCCATCTACCACTGAGAATATTTAACGTCAGCAATGTGCTTGGTGCGAGCCGGCTGCGAAATTCATATCGACCAGCTATTGCTGGAATTCGAACCCGGATTACTTCATTGGAAGACGAGCGCTCTATCCCCGGAGCCACCAAGGCTCAACATTCTTATTAAAAGAGTTAAGTGATTTGTGAAGCTTAAATCGGATTTAAATTTAAATTATTACAAAAAAAATCTGGTGGCCATTTAAAATCCCTTCTAACCAATCGCACAAATAATTACGGACCTTGATTTCTTTTATTCATTCAACATGGCTACAAGAATATGAAATAATAAATCTTTTGTTTTTTCGTTTTATGAAAATTGCGGCTAAGTATTTGTAAACATCAGAATTTAAATTAGAATTTCTATTTCTAAATTACATTTATGAAAAAGTTTTAGGAACTTTTAGAATAATAGTTGTGTTAAATAAAGTATTGAATTTTAAAACAAAATAACGTAAATTTTCTCAGATTCATAAGAATTTGAGGACTTGAAATATAAAAATTCAGTAAATTCCAGAAAAGGTAAAATAAAGTAAAAACAAAGTGATAGGCATAAATTTTTATTATTAATTATAGTAATAATCCTTATTACTATATTTTACTACATACTAAATGAAAAAATATTGCTTACATATATATTTTTTTATTTTTTTAAATACAATTGCCGAATGAACTTCTATTTTTACTTTTTGTGAAATAAAATTGACGAATGTGTAATATATTTTAAATATTTTTTATAATTTAAAATTTACGAAAAAAATGACATTCTTATTTTGACCGTATAAGTATTTTTCAGTCCAGATCCTTGGATCTTTTCCTTTGTTGCAGCACTTAATATGACAAAATATTATAGGAAAGAGTTTTCTTTTATACCTATAAAAAAAACATTTTTTAGTTACTTTCACTATTTCCGCCCTATTATTTTCCGCCCGACTGTGTTAATGAAATAAGTACACAATTGATTTCATTACGCTTTAGAATGCTAGATGGCTTAATTAATTTATGCATCAGAATTTTTGCAAAACCCGTTAATTGCGTTGCCACTTTCTAATATTAATCACAGCTCGATCTATGTCACACAAAATTAAGTACACTTATACATTTTGCGACTTATTCAATGATTTTAATTAAATCGGCGAAATTTTGTAAAGCAGTAATTAATTGTAGTAGTTTGGGGAAAGGCTAAACATTTCAAAGGCTTAAAAAAGCTTTTTTGTAAATGTTTCAGCAGTTGAAGTTTGCAATTAACATAGATAATTATATTTTCTGGTTTCATAATCTTTATAATCTTGTTCAAGTGTTTTGCTTAAATTTTAGTTTGAAGATTCAGATAGAATTTAACTGACTCTTAGAATTATTAAAATACTAATCTGTGAATTATTTTAATTTTATATCTGTCATTTCTGTTAACATCAACTTAAAAACATGACAAACAAATTAATGAGAATTAAATTTGGTAACCGAATACCTTAGTAAACTGTTATCCGAGAATATTGAGAAACTTAAAGAGAAATTTAAAAATTAATTAAGCATCACACTATTAAATACACAAGTGGGCGACCTTTGTGCTAAAATACAAACTAAGGTAAACAACGTTAAAGAGCACAAAAATACTATTAAAAGCAGACAGCTGTTTCGGATGCTCAAGAGCAACCTTCATCAGTGCAACAGAAATTTCTGCTGCACTGATGAAGGTATTCAATAAGTGTTGTTTTCCTCATTTTACACGATTTAAGAAAAGTAGGCAAAAAGAAGACTGTTCAACGTCATTTCAAAAATTGGCGAAATTGTACGTTCGAGCTGGGAGCTTGGCGTTCATTTGCCGTACACTTAGATGCAAACAGGTATACTCGCAATTAGGATGATGATTTTTCTCAACTTGAAATAGAGTATTGGTCTTAGCATCGGTCTCAGTTCTTAGCCCATAACATTTGACCCTTGGAATTGATTTTTTTTAGATTACTAAAGCATACTTTACTCAATGCATACTTTTTTCATGACGTCACCAAACTTCACTTATTTCGATTCATTGTGCTAAGTCTCAGAACTTAGAGAGTTTTTTTCAACGTTTTCAAACGAAACAAAGCGTTTTAAGGATTAAAAGAATTCTGGAAATACAATTTTAATTAAAAAAATATGTGTTTAAAAAAATTTAAGTTTTCATGTAACTAACTAAAATGGTTTAAAAAAATTTTTAATGCGTTTTTAATAAAAATATCTTTTCCTTAACTTTAAAGAAATTAATTAATCTTGCTTATTTGTTATATATTTTTTTAAGTATACCGCTCACTTAGCTGAAACTAAATGAACTTAAAATAGATAAATTCCAAAGTTATAGGGAATGCTAATGGATTCCTCTCGGTAAATAATTGTTATAAAAACAATAATGATAAAAGTAACAAATTTTCCTCATGTATCATTCAAATAAAAAGAAACATTTAATCTATTTCTTGTTTTATTTTGAAATCGATTTAACTACTAAAACATTTTGTTTTTCTGTTTAAAAGAAACAAAATTGTTTCTGAAAAAAATACAAATCCTGAGAAACACAAAAAGCTTTATAAATTGTAGATAATGATGCTATTTCACGATTCTTCTTGTCAGTTTTTTTTAAACAAATAAAAAACTTTTATTTCTTCAAACAAAAAATTAGTGTTAAAAAACAATAGTTTCACTGGATTAATTATTTTTTAAACTCAGAGACATTTTATTATGAGCAATTTCATATTTTCTAGAAAGACCAGAAGTAATTGTTTATCTTTTAAAATTGCTTGGCCAGTATTTCCTTTAGTTGATAAATTTTCTTTGCACTTGGATGATAAATATTTTTAATATAAATAGTCATTATCCTACAGCGATGCCAACTTGCTCCGGACAACGAATAAATATTTTCGAGTGGTAGTTTATTAATTATGATTATTTGTTTAATAAATTCAATTTATTAGATTGTTATTCACCACTATTTTTAAATAATTCGTAGGCTTATATATTCACCACTTTATTACAGTTATGTCATGTTAAGCATTTTAAAAATTATCAAAATTATTCAAATATTAGCAAATTTTAGTTTGTAGTTATCTACCGTTTTCTAAATTTTTTTGGCGTATCCGGAGCAGTTGACATCTCTGTATCCATATGCCGAAAAAATGTCCAACTATTCTGTAAATTAAGTAAAGAAATGCAAAAATAAATGCAATTTTATGTTTCACTGCGTTTTTTTTGTCCCCTCAGCAGATGATTTATTTTTAACATGTTTCATCATCACTGAGTACAAATTTTCTAAATAGTTAATTCATATTAATAATAAATTCACTTTCAATTAAGAAAAACGTTAAATTGAAGTTTTTTAAATTCCATGACATATTAGTATATGTAACAGCTTTTAGTTATTGCATAATTTTCTAAACACAGTGGGGGTATTGGGATACTTTCTCCAAATATATTTACTCTCTCTTCCAAAGATGCCAACTATATCTATATATTTACTATGGAGTAATATTGCAACCAAGTATAAGAATTTCGATTACAAGTGGAATTTATCACAAGCAATAAGCAATTGTTTACTAATATATTCTATCGGATTAGTGTGTCAATATCCATGACATACATTTTCCCTATTATTCATACTGTATTTTTTCAATTTAACAATGTTTATGTTATCAATATTTTATTAATATACAACTATTAGCTGTTACATAGTATTGTAAATAAATATTAAATACTCTTAATTTTCTGTAATATGCAATTGTAACAGTAATAATTTCCAAATAATAACTTAATATATCTATTTCATGTTGTTTCATTATAGAGGTAATCAATATTAGATTCTTACAAAATATATTAAATAAATTGTACAAATTTTATAATTTATGAGAACTCATAATCTTTTATTATCCATTTCCAACTGTAAATATGATAATATCGAACGATACGGTTTGGTTGACCTCGTGCATTAATGCTCTTGGAAAATTATATGCATTTTATCTTCATGAAACTAAAAAGGCTTAATCATGTAATGTCTTCATGCAATTAAAAATGCTCTTCCGTAATTCTATTGCTTGTTCATGTCATGTTGATAATTATATGCGCAAGCATAATTTCGGATCATGCAACAGAAGAACACATCACCATTTGTATTATTGAATTATATCAAGCTTTTATGAAATGTATATATATAATGTCTTAACAATCCTGTTGTTCATATATCTACTTACAAACCATTTTCAATTAACAGCATCTATATGGAAGAAATATCATATCCTTATTGTATAGTCTACCATCATTTAACATCAAAATAAATTTGCATATGCATAAATACTGCAAATTTTAAAGTTTTAGGCAGCTGTCATTAAAAATCATATGCAGTTGACTCTAACAATTCCTCAATTGTAAAATGTATTTTCTTCAATTTCGCTCAAAAGTATATATTTTTCTCCAATTCCTATTATTTTGTAGCATATTTTTCTTATATTATCTTATGCAATGTCTGATTATCCTGATATGTTTTTTGGATATGTAATGCCTAACTGGTCACTGGCACTCTTCGGCGTTCTGTTTCTCTGGCAGATACTGTCAATAGTCAAAGTAATCTTTAATAGTTACACAATCTTTAATAGCTAAACAATGTTTCTCTATATAACTGTGAACTATTAAATATAAAATACAATGTTTCCCTATATAAGTGTCAACTATTAAATATAAAATACGTTTCTCTATATAATTGTAAACTATTAAATATAAAATACAATGTTTCTCTATATAATTGACAACCATTAAATATAAAATAAATTAAAGATCCTGGACGGGGAGGTGAGGCTTAAGGTGCGGTGTAGGAGTTGACCCGTGTTTGGGGAGTGGCCGGGATTAACGTGGTGTGTTGACAATGTTATCTGTCCGTCTTCCTTTTCTGATAGACACCCCCTCCTAGAGAATTGGTGCAGAGGTGTGTACTGGCTGCCATGTTTTTTAAATAACTACCTGTGCCATAGTTAAAATCCCTTTGCATTATAAAAAGAAATTAGATTTTAGAAAAATTATTAGATTTTAAAAGAATTTCGGTAGGAGTCGTCCTTGAACTTCATGAATCAGTTAGACACTGACTATAAGTGTCTTATTGAAGTACAATTGCATGGCTTTTGGCAAAAACGTATTATCAGTGTATGTTGAACATTGTTTTGAAAATTGGAAAATAAAGAGTGCCTTCAGAAGCGTAACACATTCGACAGAAGAGGAATACAATTTTCAGGAAGAAAAAAAAAGAAATCGAAGTCACTGTTTGTTCATTAGGAGATTTATGTTTAACGTTTATTAACTTTTTTGTTGATTGCAGAAAAAGACCAAACACATCGATTTCGGAGAAGTTCACCCAGAACACTCGTGTTGATCACGGATTACAGGAAGTCTTAAACCTGAACTCAAGAAAAGTTGAGAAAAATTCTAGTTGGTTGATGCTTTCTCTGAATCATATTCCAATGTCTTGAATTCCTCTCTATCAAAACTTACAGCATAACGAAGGGTGGGAAGATGCAGAACGAAGGATATACTTTTTGCTTGAAGTCTGTGTCGAAGGTCTAATTTAGCAGCAAGCAAAAAGTAGGAAAAAGGGAAGAACCATAATGTGTATACTAAGGCAGTGTTCCCCAACCCCCGGTCCGATGACCGGTACCGGTCCGTGGATCAAATGGTACTGGGTCGCCCATTTCATTGAAACTGAATTTGCACCTCAAATTAAAAATATCTGTGTTCGATTAAAAAAATTTTATTTAAAAAAAAAGGGGCCCCCGAAGATAGTGACATAAATTTTTGTAATGTATCATTGTCTCCGATTACCCTCAGATGTAACCGTCTCATTGCAAAGAAACAAGTTTAGGGTTCTCATTGATTTAACGTTCTAGTAAGTCAAAATGCTAAATCACTTTATATTTATTTTTTGGTGTAACTGTATTTTGTTTTGAAGGCGTGTTTAAATACAATTAAAAAATCAAAATGATCTATAATATAAACAATCAACGTCCCCCCCCCCACAGCGGGCCGTGGTAAAATTATCAAACGTTAACAGGTCCGCGGTGATAAAAAGGTTGGGGAACACTGTACTAAGGCATGGAGCAAATTGTATGGATTATTCTAGTCTTGGCAATAGCAACGTCTCTAATTAATCTAATATGCTATGCCTATTTCTGCATGCAAACCCCAGTAACAAGCAGCCTTGCTTCAGCCATCTCATGATTTGCAGCCAGCATTTTGAATTTAAAAACGCCATAGGTGCAGAGTACTACAGCTTTACCTGAAATATGTCGGCCTCTCATGCGCAGATCAAAGGAGTTGTCAAAAAAGGTGTGGGTGAATTCCACTCGTTCCTAGAGTGTGGGAACGCGGGAAAAAAGAGAACGAGTTGAAATTGCGATTCTAAAATATAACGTGACTATTTGTAGAAGCAACGTGGTACGGTGCAGCCTGAAGACAAAATAAACAGAAGTTTATAATTATATTCAGAATGGTCCATCTCCCACAGAACATAAAGTTTTTTATTTTTTATTTTTCCAGTCAGCAATTCCATCTAAGAACTGTGAAACAACTTTTGTGAGAGAAATTAATGTTTCCGAAGCAGCACGCAGATAACCCTCCCTGCCTCTTCATCCATTTTTATTTAATCGATTTAAAATTGGCTATTTTCTGAACACCAAGTATATTGAACTCTTGCAAAAAAAATTACAAAAAAAATATGATCTGTAGCATTAAAATTAAGATAAATCATTTCGAAGTTTCACTGCTCCTTTAATATCAAGAAGACAAAAAAAAAAAATCAATTCGCTAACAACGCTTGAAAATTGCAGTTGAATTTAACAAATATTTTTCCTTAACCCAAATAGTGACTTTATTTTATCAAACAAGCTCAGTGTGGGGAATTTATTTTCGGTCTACAAATGTTGTAAAAAAAGTGAAACAAACGCTTTGTTAGTTATTACTCTAAGATATATGTATGTTTGTCACGTCTTCAGTAACTTGAGAATTCACGAACATTTTTTGAGTTATCCGTGAAGTGGTAATCAATCATTCTTAAATAAAATGGTTAAAAATACGATAAAATATTTTATAAGTCACTATGTTTACTATTCATTGTAGAACACACACTAGAAAATGTGGTATTTACGTTAGTAGAAGATAAATATAGCAATTTTATATAAATGCATTTTTACACACTTTTTTTTTTATTGAAAACATGAAAGGCTTAAGGCATAAAAAATATTCAAATCTTGTGAAAAATCATTAAAAATATCCTAAACTTTATGTAAAAGCAAATTCCTGATGCAACTGAAATTAGAATTTGATTTAACTAATTAGTCCTTCATACAGTTGTGGACTCCCTGGAACTAGGTTTAATATAAAGATTCTATCAATTGAGAAATTTAAAGAATAAAAATTGTAGAAAATGTAGAACATGGCAGCTTCTATGAAATGGGGTATGACTATAGAAGATTAGATTAATTGGGGTTAACTGAAGTGAGGAGAAGATTAGAATAATATGAAAACAAATATGTCCTGCGAAGAGTATTCAGTTTTTCTACAATAAAGAAAGCACAAAAATACTACTACTCTTTTTACTCAGCGTTTTAAGTTCAGGTCCCAGATAACACTGCTAATTTCGATGACGAATTTTGTATTCTGTAGCCTGGGTAGATTTGATAAACCTTTTATAGAGCCATTTAATTTTAGTAATGCTATATTGGAATATTTTTGGAAGTTGAGATTGAATTGTGAAAAAGAAATTCTATTAATTTATTATTTAAAAGCAATTTGATTTGTAAGACTATCTTTTGGAGGATGAGATTTTTAAGATTTAACCTAAAGCAAATGGCCGTAAACTTTGACTTACAGGCTTACAAATAACTTAATTTTTAATTTCTGTGTTTATAACTACAAATAAACACTTTGAGAAATGATTAAATGAACGAAATAATTAGGGCACAAGAGAAAATAGCTCACAACTGTTAGCTAATCTTCTTTACTCCGAGTTAACATTTATTGTATAGGTAAAAAAAAGTTGGTTTCTTAAATGGTCACAAAACTTGCTACATACGTTGCATGGACCAAGTAAAAAATCGGCAAGAAAAAGAGAAGATGGTTTACATTATGTCTAATATGTGGTGCTTTCTATCAACAAAAATTGATATAATTACAAGTGATATAACAAAGAGAATGGAAGTATCTTTCAAATTGAAACTGAATAAAAAGAAAGCAAGCTTAACCTACGTGTTGGGCAACAGATCGAAAACGAATCTTAAATTTACCCATCTCGTTACAATGCGCTTTAATCATATCACATCACCCAACCAAGACCAAGAAGCTAGGGAAGTGCTTTAATCATATCACATCACCCAACCAAGACCAAGAAGCTAGCGAAATGCTTTAATCATATCACATCACCCAACCAAGGCCAAGCAGCTAGCTATCTTTTATGACTATCTTTTGTGACTATCTTTTAACGGATATGGTAGGAATGCACGTAATTTTGTTTTTTGTCTGGCGACATGAACAACGTCTGAGCTGATACCACCCTCCTAAATTCCGCACCACCACCAACGAGAAAACATTCAGCCATGACAGAAAGTGCACCTTGCTACGTATATATGACGCCTGGTTTGTTTGCTGTCAGGATCAACTCACGACCCCAACTCTTTACCAGCTGCTCCAATGTACCCTTTATGCGCTTTAAACATGAGTTTAACAAAATGAAATGCACATTGCACATAGCTACAATGAAGTTTTGATTTGTTAATGTGTGTTTTTGTTCTTAATACACCTTTTCCTCATTTGGAACCTAGTGATCATTTACTTAATTTTATTTAGTGGTCAAAATGTAAACTATATTTTATTATTGGCGATATATTTTTTTCATAGCCTATGCACCGAGTACGAAATAAGTACCATAAGTTATATAAACATTCGTGTACTAAAACTGATATTATAACGGATACTTAAAAGAGAAACAATATTTTTAACCACGCTTTTATATCTATATGTGCAGCGTATTCCGTAAACGACCAGGCTTATGTATTTTTGAAGTCTCTGCAAAACATTTATACACATTTAGAGTTGCAATTACTATTTAAAAGAGAGAGAAATGCTATCGAAATGTAGCGAAGCATCATCAAAAAGGGATGGGGGAAGAAAACAGTGTGAATTTTGAAGAAAATAGGAGTTGAAGAGTAATAATTAGAAATGTGTTTAAATTTCATCATGAAATCAAACTGGTACTGATATTTCTTACACTAAATTGTACACTTATGAATTGTAAGAATTTTGATAGCGTTTATGTTTTATCCCTTTCTTGAATATTAATTTACGAATTCTTAAGTTTATATATTTTTTACTTTAACTTTGCAAGGATTCTAAAAATTATATATGTAAAGGGTAGATCATAATGAAAAACCTTGTAAACATTTTATAATATCGAAAGAAAGCAACTTTTATTTTAAATCATACTGTGCAAAGTACTAAGACTTAATTCTAATATAAGGCTTTTATTTCTATTGTATACGAAATATCTAGACTTATTTCTATGCTAAAATAAGGCATCACACTACATAAAAAATAACTCTAAACTTAATTCAATGGAGTGACAGACCGTGAAAGCACTTTGCCCATTCCAGTTCAAAATGTCCGACAAAAAGCATAAGTACTCCAAGAACTTCTTAAAGTCAATTTGATTATATTTTCAGTTGAGCAGCAAAATAGCATAAAGATTATTATTTGTTATTTACAGTCAATAACAGTGCATAGCACTCTGGAAATATAGGATCGATATTTAATTTTTAGCGAGCTGTTGATAAATATCTGTATGAAAAGATTTATGTGATACGGCCAGCTCTGAGACACAAAAGGGCAGTGCCTCGGGAAAAGTGCCAAATATTTGCAACTCCCGAAAAGTAATTTACATGGGAAATGCATTAAACATTAAGTTAGGAAAGATTTATAAGAGATCGGAAACCCTTCTTCAGAAAATTGTTTCTCAGTCTATTTGATACTAGAATTAATTGAAATTAAGAGGAAATAAACAATGTTTTCCTTCAACCAAAGGAAATAAATCGCGCCATTCATAAGGCGATTATTGTTCTATATTTTTTAAGTCTTTTAACAGTTTTTTTTTCTGTTTGTATGTGCATTTCTGTTTTATTAGAAAATTTGAAAGATATTTTAGTTGTCTAAAGTTATCCCTTCAAAAATCGAAATACCTCTGTATAAAAATTAAAAGAAAACACACAAAATGTCAGCTTTGTGTAATATTTAATCTTTTATTCATGTTTCTGTTTTGTGACACCATAAACTCAGGTACTTATTTATTGACAATTATAAAGTTATTCTCCCTGTTAAGTTGTTTTAGGAATAATTTAAGTAGTGTTAAAAATTAGTTATACGTTAAGTATTTATTTAGAATAATTTTTATTTTTAGAGAAATAAAAACTTATTGACAAAGTAATTATTTAGATTTTGTATTGATCCTTTTTAAATAGGCTGTAGAAATTTTGAATATAAGCGGTAATATTGTGCCGCCCACTGTTATACCAATTACTGGTGATGGGGCTGGCTTTTTTCGAGCAATAGCAAATATACGCTATGTAGCCAAAAGTATCCGGACACCCGGTTGTTATAGTGGTGGAAGCATAATGGTGTGGTGTGTTTCTAGTGGTGGTTTGGCCTGTGTCCGTTAGTTGGAAACCGTGGTTTCCGTGGTTGGAAACATGAACTCTGAAATGTGTATGTAGACAATGCTGCACTCCCAACTATAAGGCAATATTTCGGCCCATATCTCTTCCAGCAAGATAACTGCTCCATTCATACATCGAGGCTTACGCAGACGTGGTTTGACGAAGTGGCTGTTCAAAAACTGGACTGTCCTTCTCAGAGCCCCGATCTAAATCCCATAGAACACCTTTCGGACGAATTAAAGAGCAGATTACATAGCTAGTCTAATCGACCATCCTCACTGCAAGCACTCACTTCGATTGTAATGGAAGCCGGGATGTCAATTCCTATGGCCACTTATCAAAAACTGGTGAAAAGTCTTTCCAGAATTGAGCAGGATGTCATCGATGCAAAAAGAGGATCAACATCATATTAATTTGAGCCTCAGGATGACCACTGGGTGTCGGATACTTTTGGCCATAGTGTATTATACACTCAAGTTTTGGTTCGAGATGTGGGTGAAGTAGTAATACAGCACGCACTGGGGCATTGGGATGAGTTTTCTGTCTTTTAATTTTAATACTTATGCTGATTACTATGCTGAAATTTCCAACTTATGGAGATTTGTGTGATTCAGTCGCTGCCAGACAGATTTTAAATTACTAAAATTCAATACAAAAGGAACTGATCGATTTAAAAAAAAATAATTCTTATTCAATAAGTTATTTTTCGATTTAAATAAAGTAACCTGGTTAAAAATATTTATTCTTTTGTAAAATCTTTTTTTCCAAAATATCGTCTTTAGTTTTGAATGTATGAATTTGAATTTATTTTTTACAAAAACTGAAAACTTCGGGTAAAATAAACAATGTATTACTTCAATTATACATTACATTTTACATCATATAGTGTTCCAAAGAAACTTAAGATAAATCTTCGATAAAATCATTGCTATTGTTTTTTTTAAGTTATTTTTATGACACTGAGGCAAAACACTCCACTTAATAAAATACACAAAATAGCTAAACAATCTTCTTTTAAGCATTTCAAAAATATTAATTCCAAAATGCATAATTCAATAATAGATTTTAACTGCAAAATCAAAATCTAATAAAACATGTAAAAATGAACGCAACCAAAGACGCAAAACATTACAACAAATGAACCGTTTTTTTATTATTAGTCAGATCAAAATACGTATGTATGATATTTTGTAATGATGAAATCATTTGAACTAAATATCAGTTTTTGAAGCATAAAATAAAATGCAGTTCCGGATTTCTTTTTTGTCTCAACACAAATCCATTTTTTCTTCGTTTTGTAAATAATACTAATATATATAAATATCTGTATGA